>NW_027192834.1:0-300000 GCF_949987515.2 Delphinus delphis
CGTCCACAATGATGCACTTGGCCAAAAAGGGCGTATGCGTTTTTTCCTGAATATATTCAGGAAAAAACGCATACGCCCTTTTTGGCCAACCAAGCAAGCTTGCAAAGGAAATCTGCACTACAATGAAGTCTCACTTCCCCCCGGTCAAAAGGGCCATCTGAAAAAAGTGTAAAATCCAGAAAGGCAGGACAGGCCATGGAGAACTGGGAGCCTTGTTATGCTGATGGGCGGAATGTAAATTGCCAACAACCACTCGGGAGATGTGTATGGTGTTTCCTGAAACATCTAAAAAACAAAGCAACAGAGCCTAGGGCACTTCCACTTATGGTCCTATAGCTTAGGGAAATTAAAATCAAAAAGACACAGCCACCCCAAAGTTTGGGACGCCTCTGTCTACAAGAACCTCGTTTGCAGTACAAGTTCAACATCGCAGAAAGTGAAAAATGGATAAAGAAGTTGTGGTATTTACTTACAAAGCAATATCACTCAGCAATGAAATCTATGTCATCAGGCCCTTAGCATCACAATGAGTGGATTCAGGTATGGTGATTCTAACTGAAATAAGTCACACAGAAAAAGAAACATCATAAGATATCAGTAATTCACGGAATGTAAACTTGGCTACACAGGAACTGAATTACAGAACAGAACAGGGTCTCAAATTTAGAAAACCAACTTATGCTTGCTTAAGGGGAAAGGTGAGTTGGGGTGCTGCATAAAACCAGAGATTGAAATGAGCACAGATAAAGTTCCTTAAGTCAAATATGGAATAGACAAGAGCTACTCCTTGCTCAACGAAATGGACTCAACACCGCATATTAAACGCCTAAGAATGTACCTGACTAGTAAGTATCTTAAAACCTATGGATTGCTATGTCTCCGAAAGAGAATCAAGCATGTGTACAGGGGCATAAACGCAGCAGTGATAGGATTGGAGAGGTTCGGTGAGCAAATGAAGACCCTTTGAAGTCATATTGCATGGTACCCATTACACGGGTCTCAACTCTCCAGGTTTAAGGTATTCTTCCTTCAGCTAAAACATGCATGTGGAACCCAAGTATGATCAACCATGTGAACGGGAGACGTGTTCAAATATGTCTCAGTTTTCCTCCCCTGGTACTCGGGTGCAACATTCCAGACGCTTTACTAACACTCTCCCCACTTGGAGAGTCAGCGCCTTTAACCTCCTGTTTGGCCCAGTTTCCAATTTCTGCGGAAGATGAACAGGAATAGCGAGAACCAATGAGAGGCTAGCTGGAGGTGTCTGGACGGGCAAATTTAACTCTCATTTCCAACCAGAAAGAGGAAATAACCAAAGGCTCAGCGTGCCGTACCGGAAATATTTTAGGGCCTGAAGCCATCCTGCGGTGTTGCGGCCAGCTCAAATGAAAGCGAGTTGAAGAAAGGAGCTCAGGGGCACTGTAATTCACAAACCTGCAGAGTTATAAATGACAGCTATCGTCCAAAAATAGACTGAAGTAAGGCTGCCAAGAGGACTTGAAAGCGGGGCAGAATTGCAGGAAACCGATTTCAGGAGGTAGACTGGAATTGCATTGAAAGCATAGGAAAAGAGGCAGAACGTCCACAATGATGCACTTGGCCAAAAAGGGCGTATGCGTTTTTTCCTGAATATATTCAGGAAAAAACGCATACGCCCTTTTTGGCCAACCAAGCAAGCTTGCAAAGGAAATCTGCACTACAATGAAGTCTCACTTCCCCCCGGTCAAAAGGGCCATCTGAAAAAAGTGTAAAATCCAGAAAGGCAGGACAGGCCATGGAGAACTGGGAGCCTTGTTATGCTGATGGGCGGGATGTAAATTGCCAACAACCACTCGGGAGAAGTGTATGGTGTTTCCTGAAACATCTAAAAAACAAAGCAACAGAACCTAAGGCACTTCCACTTATGGTCCTATAGCTTAGGGAAATTAAAATCAAAAAGACACAGCCACCCCAAAGTTTGGAACGGCTCTGTTTACAAGAACCTCGTTTACAGTACAAGTTCAACATCGCAGAAAGTGAAAAATGGATAAAGAAGTTGTGGTATTTACTTACAAAGCAATATCACTCAGCAATGAAATCTGTGTCATCAGGCCCTTAGCAGCACAATGAGTGGATTCAGGTATGATGATTCTAACTGAAGTAAGTCACACAGAAAAAGAAACATCATAAGATATCAGTAATACACGGAATGTAAACTTAGCTACACAGGAACTGAATTACAGAACAGAACAGGGTCTCAAATTTAGAAAACCAACTTATGCTTGCTTAAGGGGAAAGGTGAGTTGGGGTGCTGCATAAAACCAGAGATTGAAATGAGCACAGATAATGTTCCTTAAGTCAAATATGGAATAGACAAGAGCTACTCCTTGCTCAACGAAATGGACTCAACATCGCATATTAAACGCCTAAGAATGTACCTGACTAGTAAGTATCTTAAAACCTATGGATTGCTATGTCTCTGAAAGAGAATCAAGCATGTGTACAGGGGCATAAACGCAGCACTGATAGGATTGGAGAGGTTCGGTGAGCAAATGAAGACCCTTTGAAGTCATATTGCATGGTACCCATTCCACGGGTCTCAACTCTCCAGGTTTAAGGTATTCTTCCTTCAGCTAAAACATGCATGTGGAACCCAGAGTATGATCAACCATGTGAACGGGAGACGTGTTCAAATATGTCTCAGTTTTCCTCCCCTGGTACTCGGGTGCAACATTCCAGACGCTTTACTAACACTCTCCCGACTTGGAGAGTCAGTCCCTTTAACCTCCTGTTTGGCCCAGTTTGCAATTTCTGCAGAAGATGAACAGGAATAGCGAGAACCAATGAGAGGCTAGCTGGAGGTGTCTGGACGGGCAAATTTAACTCTCATTTCCCACCAGGAAGAGGAATTAACCAAAGGCTCAGCATGCCGGGCCGTAACCAGATTAGGACCTGAAGCCATCCTGCGGTGTTGCGGCCAGGTCACAAGAAAGCGAGTTGAAGAAAGGAGCTCAGGGGCACTGTAATTCACAAACCTGCAGAGTTATAAATGACAGCTATCGTCCAAAAATAGACTGAAGTAAGGCTGCCAAGAGGACTTGAAAGCGGGGCAGAATTGCAGGAAACCGATTTCAGGAGGTAGACTGGAATTGCATTGAAAGCATAGGAAAAGAGGCAGAACGTCCACAATGATGCACTTGGCCAAAAAGGGCGTATGCGTTTTTTCCTGAATATATTCAGCAAAACACGCATACGCCCTTTTTGGCCAACCAAGCAAGCTTGCAAAGGAAATCTGCACTACAATGAAGTCTCACTTCCCCCCGGTCAAAAGGGCCATCTGAAAAAAGTGTAAAATCCAGAAAGGCAACAGGCCATGGAGAACTGGGAGCCTTGTTATGCTGATGGGCGGGATGTAAATTGCCAACAGACACTCGGGAGAAGTGTATGGTGTTTCCTGAAACATCTAAAAAACAAAGCAACAGAGCCTAGGGCACTTCCACTTATGGTCCTATAGTTTAGGGAAATTAAAATCAAAAAGACACAGCCACCTCAAAGTTTGGGACGCCTCTGTTTACAAGAACCTCGTTTACTGTACAAGTTCAATATCACAGAAAGTGAAAAATGGATAAAGAACTTGTGGTACTTACGTACAATGCAGTATCACTCAGCAATGAAATCTATGTCATCAGGCCCGTATCAGCATAATGAGTGGATTCAGGTACGATGATTCTAACTGAAATAAGTCACACAGAAAAAGAAACATCATAAGATATCACTAATAAACGGAATGTAAACTTGGCTACAAAGGAACTGAATTCCAAAACAGAACAGGTTCTCAAATTTAGAAAACCAACTTATGCTTGCTTAAGGGGAAAGGTGAGTTGGGGTGCTGCATAAAACCAGAGATTGAAATGAGCACAGATAAAGTTCCTTAAGCCAAATATGGAATAGACAAGAGCTACTCCTTGCTCAACGAAATGGACTCAACACCGCATATTAAACGCCTAAGAATGCACCTGACTAGTAAGTATCTTAAAACCTATGGATTGCTATGTCTCTGAAAGAGAATCAAGCATGTGTACAGGGGCATAAACGCAGCAGTGATAGGATTGGAGAGGTTCGGTGAGCAAATGAAGACCCTTTGAAGTCATATTGCATGGTACCCATTCCACGGGTTTCAACTACCCAGGTTTAAGGTATTCTTCCTTCAGCTAAAACATGCATGTGGAACCTAGAGTATGATCAACCATGTGATTGGGAGACGTGTTCAAATATGTCTCAGTTTTCGTACCCTGGTACTCGGGTGCAACATTCCAGACGCTTTACTAACACTCTCCCGACTTGGAGAGTCAGCGCCTTTAACCTCCTGTTTGGCCCAGTTTGCAATTTCTGCGGAAGATGAACAGGAATAGCGAGAAACAATGAGAGACTAGCTGGAGGTGTCTGGATGGGCAAATTTAACTCTCATTTCCCACCAGAAAGAGGAAATAACCAAAGGCTCAGCGTGCCATGCCGGAACCAGATTAGGGCCTGAAGCCATCCTGCGGTGTTGCGGCCAGGTCACAAGAAAGCGAGTTGAAGAAAGGAGCTCAGGGGCACTGTAATTCACAAACCTGCAGAGTTATAAATGACAGCTATCGTCCAAAAATATACTGAAGTAAGGCTGCCAAGAGGACTTGAAAGCGGGGCAGAATTGCAGGAAACCGATTTCAGGAGGTAGACTGGAATTGCATTGAAAGCATAGGAAAAGAGGCAGAACGTCCACAATGATGCACTTGGCCAAAAAGGGCGTATGCGTTTTTTCCTGAATATATTCAGGAAAAAACGCATACGCCCTTTTTGGCCAACCAAGCAAGCTTGCAAAGGAAATCTGCACTACAATGAAGTCTCACTTCCCCCCGGTCAAAAGGGCCATCTGAAAAAAGTGTAAAATCCAGAAAGGCAGGACAGGCCATGGAGAACTGGGAGCCTTGTTATGCTGATGGGCGGGATGTAAACTGCCAACAACCACTCGGGAGAAGTGTATGGTGTTTCGTGAAACATCTAAAAAACAAAGCAACAGAACCTAGGGCACTTCCACTTATGGTCCTATAGCTTAGGGAAATTAAAATCAAAAAGACACAGCAACCCCGAAGATTGGAACGGCTCTGTTTACAAGAACCTCCTTTACAGTACAAGTTCAACATCGCAGAAAGTGAAAAATGGATAAAGAAGTTGTGGTATTTACTTACAAAGCAATATCACTCAGCAATGAAATCTGTGTCATCAGGCCCTTAGCAGCACAATGAGTGGATTCAGGTATGATGATTCTAACTGAAATAAGTCACACAGAAAAAGAAACATCATAAGATATCTGTAATACACGGAATGTAAACTTGGCTACACAGGAACTGAATTACAGAACAGAACAGGGTCTCAAATTTAGAAAACCAACTTATGCTTGCTTAACAGGAAAGGTGAGTTGGGGTGCTGCATAAAACCAGAGATTGAAATGAGCACAGATAAAGTTCCTTAAGCCAAATATAGAATAGACAAGAGCTACACCTTGCTCAACGAAATGGACTCAACACCACATATTAAACGCCTAAGAACGTACCTGACTAGTAAGTATCTTAAAACCTATAGATTGCTATGTCTCTGAAAGAGAATCAAGCATGTGTACAGGGGCATAAACGCAGCAGTGATAGGATTGGAGAGGTTCGGTGAGCAAATGTAGACCCTTTGAAGTCATATTTCATGGTACGCATTCCACGGGTTTCAACTACCCAGGTTTTAGGTATTCTTCCTTCAGCTAAAACATGCATGTGGAACCCAGAGTATGATCAACCATGTGATCGGGAGACGTGTTCAAATATGTCTCAGTTTTCGTCCCCTGGTACTCGGGTGCAACATTCCAGATGCTTTACTAACACTCTCCCTACTTTGAGAGTCAGTGCCTTTAACCTCCTGTATGGCACAGTTTGCAATTTCTGCGGAAGATGAACAGGAATAGTGAGAACCAATGAGAGACTACCTGGAGGTGTCTGAACGGGCAAATTTAACTCTCATTTCCCACCAGGAAGAGGAATTAACCAAAGGCTCAGCGTGCCATGCCGGAACCACATTAGGGCCTGAAGACATCCTGCGGTGTTGCAGCCAGCTCAAAAGAAAGCGAGTTGAAGAAAGGAGCTCAGGGGCACTGTAATTCACAAACCTGCAGAGTTATAAATGACACCTATCGTCCAAAAATAGACTGAAGTAAGGCTGCTAAGAGGACTTGAAAGCAGGGCAGAATTGCAGGAAACCAATTTCAGGAGGTAGACAGGAATTGCATTTCAAGCATAGGAAAAGAGGCAAAACATCCACAGTGATGCACTTGGCCAAAAAGGGCGTATGCGTTTTTTCCTGAATATATTCAGGAAAAAACGCATACGCCCTTTTTGGCCAACCAAGCAAGCTTGCAAAGGAAATCTGCACTACAATGAAGTCTCACTTCCCCCCGGTCAAAAGGGCCATCTGAAAAAAGTGTAAAATCCAGAAAGGCAGGACAGGCCATGGAGAACTGGGAGCCTTGTTATGCTGATGGGCGGGATGTAAATTGCCAACAGCCACTCTGGAGAAGTGTATGGTGTTTCCTGAAACATCTAAAAAACAAAGCAAAAGAGCCTAGGGCACTTCCACTTATGGTCCTATAGCTTAGGGAAATTAAAATCAAAAAGACACAGCCACCTCAAAGTTTGGGACGCCTCTGTTTACAAGAACCTCGTTTACCGTACAAATTCAATGTCACAGAAAGTGAAAAATGGATAAAGAACTTGTGGTACTTACATACAATGCAGTATCACTCAGCAATGAAATCTGTGTCACCAGGCCCATAGCAGCATAATGAGTGGATTCGGGTATGGTGATTCTAACTGAAATAAGTCACACAGAAAAAGAAACATCATAAGATATCAGTAATACACGGAATGTAAACTTGGCTACACAGGAACTGAATTCCAAAACAGAACAGGGTCTCAAATTTAGAAAACCAACTTATGCTTGCTTAAGGGGAAAGGTGAGTTGGGGTGCTGCATAAAACCAGAGATTAAAATGAGCACAGATAAAGTTCCTTAAGCCAAATATGGAATAGACAAGAGCTACTCCTTGCTCAACGAAATGGACTCAACACCGCATATTAAACGCCTAAGAATGTACCTGACTAGTAAGTATCTTAAAACCTATGGACTGCTATGTCTCCGAAAGAGAATCAAGCATGTGTACAGGGGCATAAACGCAGCAGTGATAGGATTGGAGAAGTTCGGTGAGCAAATGAAGACCCTGTGAAGTCATATTGCATGGGAACCATTCCACGGGTTTCAACTACCCAGGTTTTAGGTATTCTTCCTTCAGCTAAAACATGCATGTGGCACCCAGAGTATGATCAACCATGTGATCGGGAGACGTGTTCAAATATGTCTCAGTTTTCCTCCCCTGGTACTCGGGTGCAACATTCCAGACGCTTTACTAACACTCTCCCCTCTTGGAGAGTGAGCGCCTTTAACCTCCTGTTTGGCCCAGTTTGCAACTTCTGCGGAAGATGTACAGGAATAGGGAGAACAAATGAGATACAAGCGCGAGGTGTCTGGACGGGCAAATTTAACTCTAATTTCCCACCAGGATGAGGAATTAACCAAAGGCTCAGCGTGCCATGCCGGAACCAGATTAGGGCCTGAAGCCATCCTGCGGAGTTGCGGCCAGGTCACAAGAAAGCGAGTTGAAGAAAGGAGCTCAGGGGCACTGTAATTCACAAACCTGCAGAGTTATAAATGACAGCTATCGTCCAAAAATGTACTGAAGTAAGGCTGCCAAGAGGACTTGAAAGCGGGGCAGAATTGCAGGAAACCGATTTCAGGAGGTAGACTGGAATTGCATTGAAAGCGTAGGAAAAGAGGCAGAACGTCCACAATGATGCACTTGGCCAAAAGGGCGTATGCGTTTTTTCCTGAATATATTCAGGAAAAAACGCATACGCCCTTTATGGCCAACCAAGCAAGCTTGCAAAGGAAATCTGCACTACAATGAAGTCTCACTTTCCCCCGGTCAAAAGGGCCATCAGAATAAAGTGTAAAATCCAGAAAGGCAGGACAGGCCATGGAGAACTGGGAGCCTTGTTATGCTGATGGGCGGGATGTAAATTGCCAACAGACACTCGGGACAAGTGTATGGTGTTTCCTGAAACATCTAAAAAACAAAGCAACAGAGCCTAGGGCACTTCCACTTATGGTCCTATAGCTTAGGGAAATTAATATCAAAAAGACACAGCCACCCCAAAGTTTGGGACGCCTCTGTTTACAAGAACCTCGTTTACCGTACAAGTTCAATATCACAGAAAGTAAAAAATGGATAAAGAACTTGTGGTACTTACGTACAATGCAGTATCACTCAGCAATGAAATCTATGTCATCAGGCCCGTAGCAGCATAATGAGTGGATTCAAGTACGATGATTCTAACTGAAATAAGTCACACAGAAAAAGAAACATCAAAAGATATCACTAATACACGGAATGTAAACTTGGCTACACTGGAACTGCATTCCAAAACAGAACAGGGTCTCAAATTTAGAAAACCAACTTATGCTTGCTTAAGGGGAAAGGTGAGTTGGGGTGCTGCATAAAACCAGAGATTGAAATGAGCACAGATAAAGTTCCTTAAGTCAAATATGGAACAGACAAGAGCTACTCCTTGCTCAATGAAATGGACTCAACACCCCATATTAAACGCCTAAGAATGTACCTGACTAGTAAGTATCTTAAAACCTAGGGATTGCTATGTCTCCAAAAGAGAATCAAGCGTGTGTACTGGGGCATAAATGCAGCAGTGATAGGATTGGAGAGGTTCGGTGAGCAAATGAAGACCCTTTGAAGTCATATTGCATGGTACCCATTCCACGGGTCTCAACTCTCCAGGTTTAAGGTATTCTTCCTTCAGCTAAAACATGCATGTGGAACCCAGAGTATGATCAACCATGTGATCGGGAGATTTGTTCAAATATGTCTCAGTTTTCATACCCTGGTACTCGGGTGCAACATTCCAGACGCTTTACTAACACTCTCCCGACTTGGACAGTCAGTGCCTTTAACCTCCTGTTTGGCCCAGTTTGCAATTTCTGCGGAAGATGAACAGGAATAGGGAGAACCAATGAGAGACTAGCTGGAGGTGTCTGAACGGGCAAATTTAACTCTCATTTCCCACTAGGAAGAGGAATTAACCAAAGTCTCAGCATGCCATGCCGGAACCAGATTAGGGCCTGAAGCCATCCTGCGGTGTTGCGGCCAGCTCACAAGAAAGTGAGTTGAAGAAAGGAGCTCAGTGGCTCTGTAATTCACAAACCTGCAGAGTTATAAATGACAGCTATCGTCCAAAAATAGACTGAAGTAAGGCTGCCAAGAGGACTTGAAAGCGGGGCAGAATTGCAGGAAACCGATTTCAGGAGGTAGACTGGAATTGCATTGAAAGTGTAGGAAAAGAGGCAGAACGTCCACAATGATGCACTTTGCCAAAAGGGCGTATCCGTTTTTTCCTGAATATATTCAGGAAAAAACGCATACGCCCTTTTTGGCCAACCAAGTAAGCTTGCAAAGGAAATCTGCACTACAATGAAGTCTCACTTCCCCCCGGTCAAAAGGGCCATCAGAATAAAGTGTAAAATCCAGAAAGGCAGGACAGGCCATGGAGAACAGGGAGCCTTGTTATGCTGATGGGCGGGATGTAAATTGCCAACAGACACTCGGGACAAGTGTATGGTGTTTCCTGAAACATCTAAAAAACAAAGCAACAGAGCCTAGGGCACTTCCACTTATGGTTCTATAGTTTAGGGAAATTAATATCAAAAAGACACAGCAACCCCAAAATTTGGGATGGCTCTTTTTACAGGAATCTCTTCTACGGCACAAGTTAAATATCCCAGAGAGCAAATAATGGATAAAGAAGTTGCGGTACTTATGTACAACAGAATACCACTCAGCAATGAAATCTATGTCACCAGGCCCGTACCAGCATAATGAGTGGATTGAGCCACGATGATTCTAAGTGAAATAAGTCACACAGAAAAAGAAACATCATAAGGTATCACTAATACACGGAATGTGAACTTGGCTACACATGAACTGAATTACAAAACAGAACAGGGTCTCAAGTTTGGAAAACCAACTTATGCCTGCTTAAGGGGGAAGGTGAGTTGGGGTGCTGCATAAAAGCAGAGTTTGAAATTAGCACAGATACCGTTCCATAAGCCAAATATGTTATAGACAAGAGCTACCCCTTGCTCAACGAAATGGATTCAACAATGAGGTATCACCTCACACCTGGTAGAATAGGCATCAATGAAAATCTACAAACAAAAAATGCTGGAAAGGGTGTGGAGAAAAGGAACCCTCTCCCACTATTGTTGGGAATATAAATTGATACAGTCATTATGGAGAACAATATGGAATTTCTTAAGAAACTAACAATAGAATTACCATATGATACAGCAATCCCAGTACTGGACATATACCCAGACAAAACCATAAATCAAAAAGAGTCATTCACCGCAATGTTCATTGCATCACTATTTACAATATCGAGGTAATGGAAGCAACCTAAATGCCCACAGACAGACGAATGCATAAAGCTGTGGTACATATATAAAATGGAATATTACTAAGCCATGAAAAGGAATGAAATTGGGTCATTTGTAGAGACGTCGATGGATCTAGAGACTGTCATACAGAGTGAAGTAAGTCAGAAAGAGAAAAACAAATCTTGTATATTCATGCATATATGTGGAACCTAGAAAAACTGTACAGATTAACCATTTTGCAAGGCATAAATAGAGCAACAGATGTAGACAACAAACGTATGGACAACAAGGGGGGAAAGCTGTTGGGGGGTGGTGGTGGGAGGAGTTGAGAGACTGGGATTGGCATGTATACATTTATATGTATAAAATAGATAACAATAAGAACCTGCTGTATAAAAATATAAAATAAAATTCAAAATTAAAAAGAAATAAAATTTAAAAAATGAAACAGAAAAAACAATTATTCCCTGCACATACATGTATTTATATGAATAAAGTATTTCCATGCTTATATCTGTAAATACAAAAAAGAGGAATAAAATCTACCTTGAACCAAAAACGAAAAAGAGAAAAAAAACACAGAACCCACCAGTTACACAGAGGAAAACCGTATCAGGGCACTTGCTCCAGTTGTAAACAATTCTGAAGTTGGTCAGTGGTGGGGAATCGTCTCCCATTCAGCCAGCAGCCCCCACGCAACAAGCGTCCTCATTGCAAAGCTGGGGCACCGTGCCGAGGCATCTGTGAGTAAACGTGAGCTGAGCCCCAGGCCAGTTGCTGCTGAACTATTCCCACCCGTCCCAGGTAAAACACCTGAATATATACAAGGACTTGAAAGCCTAGAGGAAGGGCCATAGAGCCACACGAGTGACAGCATGCCGGCCGACTTGGTGCCTGCAGGCCAGCCAGGATGGTCCTGGCCCTGGGTGCTCTTCTGGAAGATTTCCATTTCCCTGCCTGAGATACCCGTCCTGTCCCTGCCCCCACTGCTTTTTTCCTTCCTCACCTCTGCCCAGGGAGAAATTCCAGCAGCAGGTATGGGTGACACATCCTCTTCTTTAGCAGGTGGCAGCCTGGCAACTGCTGCAGAAAGTCCAGCAGAGCCCCACTCACACTGGGCCACCCACAAAGCCGTGGCCTCTCACTCCCTCCCACCAGCCCAGCCCCGAGACTGCTGACAGGGCAGAGAAAATGGCGTCAGGCACGGCTGCAGGGGCTCTTGCTGCCTGGAGTGGTATTTATATTGATCTCAACCCAAGCACACCTGGGGAGGGCTGGCCGGCACGGTAAGGCTGCCCAGGTCAGCCAATCATCACCCCTCAGGGGCTCACAGTTGCAGAAAATGGAACTTGCTGAACCGGCCAGGTCCAAGGAACAGGTGTGGGCTCCTGAGAGTCAGGATAGACAAGGGGCTGCAGCTTTGGCTTGTTTTCTAATCATTTTATCTGGCCCATGAGTGGGAGACAACTTCAAGAAAACCCTCTCCTAATGAGAGGAACCCAGGAGTCAGGGAGAGGAGGGGTGGGTGGTGGTTGGAGACAGAGGCCTGGTGCCCCGGGTGCAGTGGAAGTCTCTGGAAGACCAGGTGGAGGGAGGCCTCACGGAGTGATGCCCAGGGTCACAGACCTGTCGCAGCTGCTGTTTGTTAGTTCAAGTCCTGCTCTGAGGTGCTCTGTGTCAGCTCTGAGCGACAGGTGAGCTGGGGGTGCTCTGCAATGAGGGCTATGTGCACGGTTCCTGTGTGCCCAGCCCTGCCACGGTACCTGCAAGGGTAGCTCTGTATCCTGGAGGGGCCTGACCACGAGAGCCCCGTGGGCTGGGGTGGGGGTGGGGTACCTGCCCAGGTGAGCTCCATATTCTGGGATTGGTCTGACCACGAGAGCCCCATGGGCTGCTGGGGACCTGGTAAAGGATGTCAGGACAGTCAGTGAAGCCACCGAGGATATACCTCCAGTTGCTCCTAATTCCTACACCCTGCTGGTCATTCTACCAACCACCAGGACATGGTATTCTGTATTAGTCTTCAATGATGCCTTCTTTTGTATTCCATTAGTCCCAGAGTCACAAGAAATTTTGGCTTGTGAGTGGCAGGACTCAACATACAACTAAAACAATACTTCCGGGCCGTCTGGCCCCAAGGGTGCAAAAATTCCCACACCATCTTTGGGGAAAGCTTAGCTAAAGACCTAAAAGTTCTACCTCTGGAAAAGGAAACCCTCCTTCAATATGCAGACGACATTCTGATCACCAGCCCTACTAAGGAGGCCTCTGAACTACCAAGCCAATAAAGGATAGAAGTTGTCCAAGAAAAAGCTCAAATATCACAGACTGCGGTGACCTGCCTGGGCTTCATTCTCACAGAAGGTCAGAGAAGCCCATCCCAGGAAAGGGAAGAAACCATTTTCAGCCTTACCCCTTTCTAAAACTAGAAGACAGCTTAGGGGTTCCTGGGGAGGCCAGGGTTTGCTGCTTCTGGATCCCTAACTACAGTCTACTAGCTGGGCCTCTATATGAAACACTGAAAGGAAAAGATGATGATCCTTTTGAATAGAATCCAGAAGTGGCCTTTCAAGAATGGAAAGAGCAGTCAATTCAGACCCTTGCCCTGGAACTCCCTAATTTAGCTAAACCCTTTGACCTTTACATTCCCGGTGAAAGGTGAATCGCCATTGGAGAATTAGTGCAAAAACTGGGACCACTTGAAATGGAACAATGCAAGAATGCCATCCAGGTAGGATAAACTACGGTCACTAAGGGGCTTGGCCCACTGCCACATCTGGCCAAGATACTGGCGGTATCTAAAAACCTGGAAATCAGCAGCCCAAAAGGCCACCTCCCTCCTAAGGGAAAAGGACCCCACGTGGTGATCCTAACCACCAACCATGCCCTGAAGTTGCAGGGTTCGCTCCGTGGGCACACTGACCTCGAGTGAGGAGGCCCTCCAACTCCAACATCCAGAGAGATAACCGGGGGCAACAGGGCACCATGACGACTCGTGTGAACATCACTTGACCTGGAGTTTCTCTCATAAAACAACAAGAGTGTGTCCCAAAAGAGTAGACTACTGCTTGCAGGACTTACTGCACCCAGAGGGGAGCTAATAATCTTGGTGGGGGAACAGTATACCACACTGTCACCATAGAAAAGCCTACAGACACCGTGATGATGGTGGCCAATAAGACCGGCTGGACTCCTGTTTACTTCAAAAGGCTGTTGACTCAGTAGCCATCATGGTCCTTGATCACCACTGACCCTGGACTGTCTGGGAGTTGAGCGGGCAGGGCTCTGACACCTGGTGCTGTTTGTACGTTAATTCAGGGGCCTAACTGAAGAAAGCGCAGACTACTGGTCAGAGCATCTAGGCTGGCAGAGACGGTCAGCCTAAGGTGGCCGAACAAATGTGGGGCGGGGTGAAACCGGCCCCCACAGCGTCTCTGCACATCTCTTTCCTGGACCCTTAAAGGTCATTAGAATCTATAACACTTCCAATGCTGGTGCTCAGGTGGACGAGCAGGGAGGCAGGGGTCCTGGGGACAATCAATGTCACCGGGAGGCTGCTGGGGAGAAGCTCTGACCCTCGCCCCAGGGTATGAGGGCTCCCAACTCAGCACTCAGCAGTTACAGAAGAAGGGTCTGCACCCTCAGCACTCCAAGAATGAGGAACGGGACAAAAGGCAGAGGAGGGGTTTGTCCCCAGCAAAGCCCATTAAAAATCCCTGGGAGATAAAAATAGAATCTGGGCAATAAAGTCAAGTCTAACCTTTTTTATCCTTTGTGCTTTGTCTAATTTCACGTGCTCCTAGGGTCCCGCATGCAGAGGTTCCACACCCGGCACTTCAGACCAGATTTCCTAGTGCAGAATGGCTGGGTCGACACCTCAGCTCCTGGGGCCCAGTGCAGACTCCACGATATAGAGCCTGAGCTACAGCCAACCCGGCCCTCGAGAGCTCCGCCACCTCCCTCCCTCCCACTGACTCTGACAGGATCTCTACACAGCAGCCCAGCCCACAGCCCACGGGGTAGTGCATGCTCTCACCTCTCCATTCTCTGATCAAAATATAAAGTTTCCTTTGCTTGTGAACCAAACTCAGTCTCGATCTGTTGGCCCCAATGACACTGGGCAGGGGGACACTTGTTGGGGTCCACTCTGGAGGATCAGTAACAGAAATTGAGACTATTGTAACCTCAATGAACAGATGTGTGAACCAAACTGTAGTTAACATAGAACAGTGTATAAGGCTCGGGTAAAATAAGATGTTTTTAACACTTCCATTTGATATTTCCATCACTTTTTATAAGCAAGTTCAGTGAAAAGGTTTGTCTTATTTGTCAGGTCAATATTAGAGAAACGAAGTGATTTCTTTCCAAGGATGTACATTTAATAATCTTGGTTAAACCTTCAATCTTGTTTTAAATGCTTTTCCATTGAAAATGATACCTCTCTTTCAGCTCCCCCATTTCTGAGAAGTATAAAATCTTATAATTTATTATTACCAAAGGGGAAAGGTGGGAGGAGGGATAAATTAACAGTTTGGAATGAACACATACACACTGCTATGTATAAAATAGATCATCAACAAGGAACTACTGTATAGCACAGGGAACTACACTCAACATTTTGCAATAACCTATAAGGGGAAATAATCTGAAAAAGAATAGATATTTTTATTGACATCATCTATCAATGACAGTTAAAGTGTAGCCTAAGGGAAGCTGGTGGTGAGTGCTTCTGACCCTGAAGATTTCAATCATCTAAAGTTTGGACTCTGCCTACTTCCCAAGGCCCTTAATGAACATATGTGTAGCTGTAGCTTAAAAATTTCCCCAGTTTGGGTTTCGGGGAGACACTGATTTTGAAAAAGCCCTGGTGTTCTCCTTACATGAATGGGACTCTTCCTACTGCTAAAACATGTCTGTCACACCCAGAGGATGGTATACCGTCTGATCGGGAAGAGTTTGGAAAAGGCATCTCATCTCCTCATCTCCTGGTGCTCGGGTTCACCCCTCCAGCGTCTTTACTAACAGTCTCCCCACTTGGAGATGTCAGCACTGTCAACATCCTGTTGCGTACAGTTTGGAATTTGTCCAGAGGATGAAGCGGAAGGATGAGGAACAATGAGAGACAAGTCCTAGGTGTTCAGACAGGCACATGTCACTCTAATTTCCAATCAGGAAGATGAATTGACCAAAAGCTAGGGTTGCCCATGGAAACAGTATAGGGCTTGAGGAAATCCCGCTGCTTTGTGGCCAGTTCCCATAAACACGAGTTGAACAATGGAACTCAGGGGCAGTAAAATTCACAAAACTGCAGAGTTGAAAATATCCATCACTGAAAAATGTCTTGAGGAAAGTCAGAGAAAAGGACTTGTAAGCAAGGGAGAATGGCAGGAAAGGGATTTGAGGAGGTAGAAAGGACTCGCCATTAAGCACAAGAAAAGGAGCTGAACATTGCCAACATTGCAGTTGGCCAAAAAGGGTGTATGCGTTCTTTTCTGTATATATTCAAGAAAAGGGCATACACTTTTTTAGCCAACCAAACAGGTGGGCACTGGAAGTCAATACTACAAAAGATATCACTTCGCATCAGTCAGAAGAGCCATCCTCATAAAGCGTAAACAACAGAAATGCAGGACAGGGCAACGAGAAGAGGGAGCCCTGTGAGACTTATAGTGGAAATGTATATTGCCAACGGCCATTCTGGAGAAGTGTATTGTGTTTACTAAAGCATCTAAAAAATGAGCTACAGAGCATAGGGCACTTGCACTCATGGGCGTATATCTTGGGAAAAACAAAAATCGAGAGGACACAGGCACCCCAATGTTTACCCCCTCTCTGTTTAAAAGATCCTCGACTAGGATATAACTTAAATGTCTCTGGAGGGAAAAAATGGATAGAGATGTGGTACTTAGGTAGAGTGGAATATTATTCAGCCTGGAAATCAATGAAATATGGCCAGTTGTAACAAATCTGGAGGAGTTACGTATGATCATTCTAAGTGACAGAATTCAAAAAGAAAAAGACACATATCATAAGATATCACTTAAAGGTGGAATCCAAAATGGCTACACATGAAATAAATTACAAAACAAAAACATAGTCAAATATGTAGAAAACACGCATAAGGCTGCTAAACGGGAAAGGTGGGGAGGGGTGAGGCATCATCCAGGAGGTTGAAATTAGCAAAGATACCATTCCAAATACCAAACTGATAATCAACAAGGCCTACACGGTAGCTAAAAGAACTGCACTCAGCACACTCAAGTCACCGGAAAAGAATATATACGACTGGTAAGAATCTGAAAAAGAATTTATTGATGTCTCTCTGTACGTGAATCAAGTGGATGTACAGCAGCAAGAAACAGAGCTTTGAAAATCAGCTGTAACCAATATAGTAATAAATTGAAAAAAATAAATGACAGAGAGACAGAGAAAACCTCTTACAACTTTTCCTCAGGGACGGTGATGCAACATGGATTGAACACATCTAGACCCACAGCAGGATGAGACATAAGGCTGGAAACTGTTTGCGCTAAGAGAAATGTGAGGTTGGGTGAGGAAATGCACACCCTTTAAAGTAATACTACCTGGTACCCATTCAATGGGTCCCAAATCTGCAGGTTCAAGGGATCTTCCTACAGCTAAAACATGCATGGAAAACCCAGAGGACTGTACACCATGTGATCGGGAGATGTGTCTAAAATGCACCTCATTTATCCTCTCCTGGTGCTCCTGTTCACCATTCCAGCCACGCTACTTAGAATCTCCCCACTTGGAGAATCAGCACATTTAAACTTCTGTTTCACACATTTTGCAAATTGTGAGGAGGATGAACGGGAAGAGGGGGAACCAATGAGAGAAGAGTTGTAGGGGTTTGGACGGGCACATATCACTCTAATTTCCCATTAAGAATAAGAATTAAAGAAAGGCTCAGCCTGCCTCGCCGGAGCCAAAATAGGGCCTGAAGCAATCCTGCGGGTTTGAGGCCAGCTCACAAAAGAGCAACTTAAAAAATGGAGCTCAGGGTCACTGCAATTCACAAACCTGCAGAGTTATAAATGAAAACTAACGTCCAAAAATATGTTGAGGTAAGGCAAAGAAGAGGATCTGAATGCAAGACAGAATTGCAAGAAACAGATTTCAAGAGATAGATTGGACTCGTCTTTAATGCACATGAAAAGCGGCAGAATTTCGACAATGATGCAGTTGGCCCAAAAGGGCGTATGCGTTTTTTCCTGATTATATCCAGGAAAAAACGCATACGCACTTTATGGGCAACAAAGCAAGCAAGCAATGCAAATGTGCACAACAAAGAAGTCTCACTTCCCACCGGTCAAAAGGGCCATCCTAAAAAATTGTAAAAACCAGAAATGCAGGACAGGCCATGGAGAACAGGGAGCCTTTATACGCTGATGGGCAGTGTGTGAACTGCCGAGAGCCACTCTGGAGAAGTGTATGGTGGTTCCTAAATCATCTAAAAAACAGAGCTACAGAGCATAGGACACTTCCAATCATGGGAGTATATCTAGGGAAGTCTAAAAATCAACAAGACACAAGCACACCACAGTTTAGGGCTACTCTGTTTACAAGAACCTCAACTTCAGTACACCTTAAATATCCCAGGAAAGAGAACAATGGATAAAGAAGATGTGGTACTTATGTACAATGGAATATCTCTTCACCATGAAATCAATGTAATAAGGCTAGTAGAAGGATAAAGAGTGGATTTAGGTCCGATAATACTACTTGAAATAAGTCAAACAGAAAAAGAAACATATCATAAGATATCACTTATAGAGGGAGGGTAAATATGGCTGCACAAGAAATGAATTACAGAACAGAACAGTGTCTCACATTTAGAAAACACACTTATGTCAGCTTAAGGGGAAAGGAGAGGTGGGGTGATGCATAAAACCAGAGTTTGAAATTAGCACAGATACCGTTCAATAAACCAAATAGGTATTAGACAAGATCTACACCTTGCTCAATGAACTGGCCTCAACACACCCTATACACCGCAGAGAAATATATCTGAGTAATAAGAATCTTAAAACCCATGTATTGATATATCTCCATAAGGGAATCAAGTGTGTGCAGAGCGGCACAAACACAGCAGTGAAAATGAGCTAAACCCCATTATAGAAATAAATTTTAAAAACAAAACGCTGAAACAATGAAAGAGAGAAAAATTCTTACAAAATTCGCTCAGGGGCTGTGATGCAACCTGGATTGACCACATATAAACCCACAGCTGGATAAGACATAAGGCTGGACACTTGGGGCTGACAGGATTGGTGAGCTTTGGTGAGCAACTGCCGAAAGTTTAATGCAATACTTCATGCTACTCAGTCCAAGGGTCCCAACACTCCAGGTTGAAGGGAACCTTCCTACAGCTAAACCATGCTTGGGAAACCCAGCGACTGGTATACCATATGATCGGGAAAGGTTTCTAAAACGCACCTCATTTTTCCTCTCCTGGGGCTCCGGATCGACATTCCAGCCGCTTTACTAACAACATCCCCACATGGAGTCAATGCCTTTAAGTTCTGGTATCGCACAGTCTGCAGTTAGTGCAGAGGATGAATGGGAATAGGGGGAAGCAGTGAGAAACTAGCTGTAGCGGTTTCAATGGGCACATGTCACTCTAATATCACATCAGTAAGAAGAATTAACCAAAGGGACAGCAAGGTGCCCCAGAAGAAAAATAGGGCTTCAAGGAATCCTGTGGTTACGGGGCAAAACCACAAAAATAAGAGCTAAAAAATGGAGCTAAGGGCCACTGCAATCCAAAAACCTGCAGAGTTATAAAGGCCAACTATTTTTAAAAAATATATTGAGGTAAGGCTATGAAGAGGCATTGAAAGCAAGGCAGAATTGCAGGAAACCGATTTCAGGAGGTAGACTGGAATTGCACTGAAAACATATGAAGAGAGTCAGAAACTCGACAATGATGCACTTGCCCAAAAAGGGCGTATGCGTTTTTTCCTGAATATATTCAGGAAAAAACGCATACGCACTTTTTGGCCAACCAAGCAAGCTTGCAAAGGAAATTTGCACTACAATGAAGTCTCACTTCCACCTGATCAAAAGGGCCATCTGAAAAAAGTGTAAAATCCATAAAGGCATGACAGGCCATGGAGAACTGGGAGCCTTCTTATGCTGATGGGCGGGATGTAAATTGCCAACAGCCACTCTGGAGAAGAGTATGGTGTTTCCTGAAACATCTAAAAAACAAAGCAACAGAGCCCAGGGCACTTCCACTTATGGTCCTATAGCTTAGGGAAATTAAAATCAAAAAGACACAGCCACCCCAAAGTTTGGGACGGCTCTGTTTACAAGAACCTCGTTTACGGTACAAGTTCAATATTGCAGAAAGTGAAAAATGGATAAAGAAGTTGTGGTACTTACGTACAATGCAATATCACTCAGCAATGAAATCTATGTCATCAGGCCCGTAGCAGCATAATGAGTGGATTCAGGTATGATGATTCGAACTGAAATAAGTCACACAGAAAAGAAACATCATAAGGTATCACTAATACACAGAATGTGAACTTGGCTACACATGAACAGAATTACAAAACAGAACAGTGTCTCAAGTTTAGAAAACCAACTTACGCTTGCTTAACGGGGAAGGTGAGTTGGGGTGCTGCATAAAACCAGAGATTGAAATGAGCACAGATAAAGTTCCTTAAGCCAAATATGGAATAGACAAGAGCTACTCCTTGCTCAACGAAATGGACTCAACACCCCATATTAAACGCCTAAGAATGTACCTGACTAGTAAGTATCTTAAAACCTATGGATTGCTATGTCTCCAAAAGAGAATCAAGCGTGTGTACAGGGGCATAAACGCAGCAGTGATAGGATTGGAGAGGTTCGGTGAGCAAATGAAGACCCTTTGAAGTCATATTGCATGGTACCCATTACACAGGTCTCAACTCTCCAGGTTTAAGGTATTCTTTCTTCAGCTAAAACATGCATGTGGAACCCAGAGTATGATCAACGATGTGAAAGGGAGACGTGTTCAAATATGTCTCAGTTTTCCTCCCCTGGTACTCGGGTGCAACATTCCAGATGCTTTACTAACACTCTCCCTACTTGGAGAGTCAGTGCCTTTAACCTCCTGTTTGCCCCAGTTTGCAATTTCTGCGGAAGATGAACAGGAATAGCGAGAACCAATGAGAGGCTAACTGGAGGTGTCTGGACGGGCAAATTTAACTCTCATTTCCCACCAGGAAGAGGAATTAACCAAAGGCTCAGCGTGCCATGCCGGAACCACATTAGGGCCTGAAGACATCCTGCGGTGTTGCGGCCAGCTCACAAGAAAGGGAGTTGAAGAAAGGAGCTCAGGGGCACTGTAATTCAAAAACCTGCAGAGTTATAAATGACAGCTATCGTCCAAAAATATACTGAAGTAAGGCTGCCAAGAGGACATGAAAGCGGGGCAGAATTGCAGGAAACCGATTTCAGGAGGTAGACAGGAATTGCATTTCAAGCATAGGAAAAGAGGCAGAACGTCCACAATGATGCACTTGGCCAAAAAGGGCGTATGCGTTTTTTCCTGAATATATTCAGGAAAACACGCATATGCACTTTTTGGCCAACCAAGCAAGCTTGCAAGGGAAATCTGCACTACAATGAAGTCTCACTACCCCCCAGTCAAAAGGGGCATCTGAAAAAAGTGTAAAATCCAGAAAGGCAGGACAGGCCATGGAGAACTGGGAGCCTTGTTATGCTGAAGGGTGGGATGTAAATTGCCAACAACCACTCGGGAGAAGTGTATGGTGTTTCCTGAAACATCTAAAAAACAAAGCAACAGAGCCTAGGGCACTTCCACTTATGGTCCTATAGCTTAGGGAATTTAAAATCAAAAAGACACAGACACCCCAAAGTTTCGAACAGCTCTGTTTACAAGAACCTCGTTTACAGTACAAGTTCAACATCGCAGAAAGTGAAAAATGGATAAAGAAGTTGTGGTATTTACTTACAAAGCAATATCACTCAGCAATGAAATCTGTGTCATCAGGCCCTTAGCAGCACAATGAGTGGATTCAGGTATGATGATTCTAACTGAAATAAGTCACACAGAAAAAGAAACATCATAAGATATCAATAATACACGGAATGTAAACTTGGCTACACAGGAACTGAATTACAGAACAGAACAGTGTCTCAAATTTAGAAAACCAACTTATGCTTGCTTAAGGGTAAAGGTGAGTTGGGGTGCTGCATAAACCAGAGATTGAAATGAGCACAGATAAAGTTCCTTAAGTCAAATATGGAATAGACAAGAGCTACTCCTTGCTCAACAAAATGGACTCAACACCGCATATTAAACGCCTAAGAATGTACCTGACTAGTAAGTATCTTAAAACCTATGGATTGCTATGTCTCCGAAAGAGAATCAAGCATGTGTACAGGGGCATAAACGCAGCAGTGATAGGATTGGAGAGGTTCGGTGAGCAAATGAAGACCCTTTGAAGTCATATTGCATGGTACCCATTACACGGGTCTCAACTCTCCAGGTTTAAGGTATTCTTCCTTCAGCTAAAACATGCATGTGGAACCCAAGTATGATCAACCATGTGAATGGGAGACGTGTTCAAATATGTCTCAGATTTCCTCCCCTGGTACTCGGGTGCAACATTCCAGACGCTTTACTAACACTCTCCCCACTTGGAGAGTCAGCGCCTTTAACCTCCTGTTTGGCCCAGTTTGCAATTTCTGCGGAAGATGAACAGGAATAGCGAGAACCAAAGAGAGGCTAGCTGGAGGTGTCTGGACGGGCAAATTTAACTCTCATTTCCCACCAGGAAGAGGAAATAACCAAAGGCTCAGCGTGCCATACCGGAACCAGATTAGGGCCTGAAGCCATCCAGCGGTGTTGCGGCCAGGTCACAAGAAAGCGAGTTGAAGAAAGGAGCTCAGGGGCACTGTAATTCACAAACCTGCAGAGTTATAAATGACAGCTATCGTCCAAAAATAGACTGAAATAAGCCTGCCAAGAGGACTTGAAAGCGGGGCAGAATTGCAGGAAACCGATTTCAGGAGGTAGACTGGAATTGCATTGAAAGCATAGGAAAAGAGGCAGAACGTCCACAATGATGCACTTGGCCAAAAAGGGCGTATGCGTTTTTTCCTGAATATATTCAGGAAAAAACGCATACACCCTGTTTGGCCAACCAAGCAAGCTTGCAAAGGAAATCTGCACTACAATGAAGTCTCACATCCCCCCGGTCAAAAGGGCCATCTGAAAAAAGTGTAAAATCCAGAAAGGCAGGACAGGCCATGGAGAACTGGGAGCCTTGTTATGCTGATGGGCGGGATGTAAATTGCCAACAACCACTCGGGAGAAGTGTATGGTGTTTCCTGAAACATCTAAAAAACAAAGCAACAGAACCTAGGGCACTTCCACTTATGGTCCTATAGATTAGGGAAATTAAAATCAAAAAGACACAGCCACCCCAAAGTTTGGAACGGCTCTGTTTACAAGAACCTCGTTTACAGTACAAGTTCAACATCGCAGAAAGTGAAAAATGGATAAAGAAGTTGTGGTATTTACTTACAAAGCAATATCACTCAGCAATGAAATCTGTGTCATCAGGCCCTTAGCAGCACAATGAGTGGATTCAGGTATGATGATTCTAACTGAAGTAAGTCACACAGAAAAAGAAACATCATAAGATATCAGTAATACACGGAATGGAAACTTGGCTACACAGGAACTGAATTACAGAACAGAACAGGGTCTCATATTTAGAAAAACAACTTATGCTTGCTTAAGAGTAAAGGTGAGTTGGGGTGCTGCATAAAACCAGAGATTGAAATGAGCACAGATAAAGTTCCTTAAGTCAAATATGGAATAGACAAGAGCTACTCCTTGCTCAACGAAATGGACTCAACACCGCATATTAAACGCCTAAGAATGTACCTGACTAGTAAGTATCTTAAAACCTATGGATTGCTATGTCTCCGAAAGAGAATCAAGCATGTGTACAGGGGCATAAACGCAGCAGTGATAGGATTGGAGAGGTTCGGTGAGCAAATGAAGACCCTTTGAAGTCATATTGCATGGTACCCATTCCACGGGTCTTAACTCTCCAGGTTTAAGGTATTCTTCCTTCAGCTAAAACATGCATGTGGAACCCAAGTATGATCAACCATGTGAACGGGAGACGTGTTCAAATATGTCTCAGTTTTCCTCCCCTGGTACTCGGGTGCAACATTCCAGACGCTTTACTAAGACTCTCCCCACTTGGAGAGTCAGCGCCTTTAACCTCCTGTTTGGCCCAGTTTGCAATTTCTGCGGAAGATGAACAGGAATAGCGAGAACCAATGAGAGGCTCGCTGGAGGTGTCTGCACGGGCAAATTTAACTCTCATTTCCCACCAGGAAGAGGAATTAACCAAAGGCTCAGCATGCCGGGCCGGAACCAGATTAGGGCCTGAAGCCATCCTGCGGTGTTGCGGCCAGGTCACAAGAAAGCGAGTTGAAGAAAGGAGCTCAGGGGCACTGTAATTCACAAACCTGCAGAGTTATAAATGACAGCTATCGTCCAAAAATAGACTGAAGTAAGGCTGCCAAGAGGACTTGAAAGCGGGGCAGAATTGCAGGAAACCGATTTCAGGAGGTAGACTGGAATTGCATTGAAAGCATAGGAAAAGAGGCAGAACGTCCACAATGATGCACTTGGCCAAAAAGGGCGTATGCGTTTTTTCCTGAATATATTCAGGAGAAAACGCATACGCCCTTTTTGGCCAACCAAGCAAGCTTGCAAAGGAAATCTGCACTACAATGAAGTCTCACTTCCCCCCGGTCAAAAGGGCCATCTGAAAAAAGTGTAAAATCCAGAAAGGCAGGACAGGCCATGGAGAACTGGGAGCCTTGTTATGCTGATGGGCGGGATGTAAATTGCCAACAACCACTCGGGAGAAGTGTATGGTGTTTCCTGAAACATCTAAAAAACAAAGCAACAGAACCTAGGGCACTTCCACTTATGGTCCTATAGCTTAGGGAAATTAAAATCAAAAAGACACAGCCACCCCAAAGTTTGGAACGGCTCTGTTTACAAGAACCTCGTTTACAGTACAAGTTCAACATCGCAGAAAGTGAAAAATGGATAAAGAAGTTGTCGTATTCACTTACAAAGCAATATCACTCAGCAATGAAATCTATGTCATCAGGCCCTTAGCATCACAATGAGTGGATTCAGGTATGATGATTCTAACTGAAATAAGTCACACAGAAAAAGAAACATCATAAGATATCAGTAATACACGGAATGTAAACTTGGCTACACAGGAACTGAATTACAGAACAGAACAGGGTCTCAAATTTAGAAAACCAACTTATGCTTGCTTAAGGGTAAAGGTGAGTTGGGGTGCTGCATAAAACCAGAGATTGAAATGAGCACAGATAAAGTTCCTTAAGTCAAATATGGAATAGACAAGAGCTACTCCTTGCTCAACGAAATGGACTCAACACCGCATATTAAACGCCTAAGAATGTACCTGACTAGTAAGTATCTTAAAACCTATGGATTGCTATGTCTCCGAAAGAGAATCAAGCATGTGTACAGGGGCATAAACGCAGCAGTGATAGGATTGGAGAGGTTCGGTGAGCAAATGAAGACCCTTTGAAGTCATATTGCATGGTACCCATTCCACGGGTCTCAACTCTCCAGGTTTAAGGTATTCTTCGTTCAGCTAAAACATGCATGTGGAACCCAAGTATGATCAACCATGTGAACGGGAGACGTGTTCAAATATGTCTCAGTTTTCCTCCCCTGGTACTCGGGTGCAACATTCCAGACGCTTTACTAACACTCTCCCCACTTGGAGAGTCAGCGCCTTTAACCTCCTGTTTGGCCCAGTTTGCAATTTCTGCGGAAGATGAACAGGAATAGCGAGAACCAATGAGAGACTAGCTGGAGGTGTCTGGACGGGCAAATTTAACTCTCATTTCCCACCAGGAAGAGGAAATAACCAAAGGCTCAGCGTGCCATGCCGGAACCAGATTAGGGTCTGAAGCCATCCTGCGGTGTTGCGGCCAGGTCACAAGAAAGCGAGTTGAAGAAAGGAGCTCAGGGGCACTGTAATTCACAAACCTGCAGAGTTATAAATGACAGCTATCGTCCAAAAATAGACTGAAGTAAGGCTGCCAAGAGGACTTGAAAGCGGGGCAGAATTGCAGGAAACCGATTTCAGGAGGTAGACTGGAATTGCATTGAAAGCATAGGAAAAGAGGCAGAAGGTCCACAATGATGCACTTGGCCAAAAAGGGCGTATGCGTTTTTTCCTGAATATATTCAGGAAAAAACGCATACGCCCTTTTTGGCCAACCAAGCAAGCTTGCAAAGGAAATCTGCACTACAATGAAGTCTCACTTCCCCCCGGTCAAAAGGGCCATCTGAAAAAAGTGTAAAATCCAGAAAGGCAGGACAGGCCATGGAGAACTGGGAGCCTTGTTATGTTGATGGGCGGGATGTAAATTGCCAACAACCACTCGGGAGAAGTGTATGGTGTTTCCTGAAACATCTAAAAAACAAAGCAACAGAACCTAGGGCACTTCCACTTATGGTCCTATAGCTTAGGGAAATTAAAATCAAAAAGACACAGCCACCCCAAAGTTTGGAACGGCTCTGTTTACAAGAACCTCGTTTACAGTACAAGTTCAACATCGCAGAAAGTGAAAAATGGATAAAGAAGTTGTGGTATTCACTTACAAAGCAATATCACTCAGCAATGAAATCTATGTCATCAGGCCCTTAGCAGCACAATGAGTGGATTCAGGTATGATGATTCTAACTGAAATAAGTCACACAGAAAAAGAAACATCATAAGATATCAGTAATACACGGAATGGAAACTTGGCTACACAGGAACTGAATTACAGAACAGAACTGGGTCACAAATTTAGAAAAACAACTTATGCTTGCTTAAGGGTAAAGGTGAGTTGGGGTGCTGCATAAAACCAGAGATTGAAATGAGCACAGATAAAGTTCCTTAAGCCAAATATGGAATAGACAAGAGCTACTCCTTGCTCAACGAAATGGACTCAACACCGCATATTAAACGCCTAAGAATGTACCTGACTTGTAAGTATCTTAAAACCTATAGATTGCTATGTCTCCGAAAGAGAATCAAGCATGTGTACAGGGGCATAAACGCAGCAGTGATAGGATTGGAGAGGTTCGGTGAGCAAATGAAGATCCTTTGAAGTCATATTGCATGGTACCCATTCCACGGGTTTCAACTACCCAGGTTTAAGGTATTCTTCCTTCAGCTAAAACATGCATGTGGAACCTAGAGTATGATCAACCATGTGATCGGGAGACGTGTTCAAATATGTCTCAGTTTTCCTCCCCTGGTACTCGGGTGCAACATTCCAGACGCTTTACTAACACTCTCCCCACTTGGAGAGTCAGTCCCTTTAACCTCCTGTTTGGCCCAGTTTGCAATTTCTGCGGAAGATGAACAGGAATAGCGAGAACCAATGAGAGACTAGCTGGAGGTGTCTGGACGGGCAAATTTAACTCTCATTTCCCACCAGGAAGAGGAAATAACCAAAGGCTCAGCGTGCCGTGCCGGAACCAGATTAGGGCCTGAAGCCATCCTGCGGTGTTGCGGCCAGGTCACAAGAAAGCGAGTTGAAGAAAGGAGCTCAGGGGCACTGTAATTCACAAACCTGCAGAGTTATAAATGACAGCTATCGTCCAAAAATAGACTGAAGTAAGGCTGCCAAGAGGACTTGAAAGCGGGGCAGAATTGCAGGAAACCGATTTCAGGAGGTAGACTGGAATTGCATTGAAAGCATAGGAAAAGAG
The DNA here is from genome assembly GCF_949987515.2 of Delphinus delphis. Lineage (NCBI taxonomy): Eukaryota > Metazoa > Chordata > Mammalia > Artiodactyla > Delphinidae > Delphinus > Delphinus delphis. The sequence continues at coordinate 27,388 of NW_027192834.1, forward strand.
GCAGAACGTCCACAATGATGCACTTGGCCAAAAAGGGCGTATGCGTTTTTTCCTGAATATATTCAGGAAAAAACGCATACGCCCTTTTTGGCCAACCAAGCAAGCTTGCAAAGGAAATCTGCACTACAATGAAGTCTCACTTCCCCCCGGTCAAAAGAGCCATCTGAAAAATGTGTAAAATCCAGAAAGGCAGGACAGGCCATGGAGAACTGGGAGCCTTGTTATGCTGATGGGCGGGATGTAAATTGCCAACAGACACTTGGGAGAAGTGTATGGTGTTTCCTGAAACATCTAAAAAACAATGCAACAGAGCCTAGGGCACTGCCACTTATGGTCCTATAGCTTAGGGAAATTAAAATCAAAAAGACACAGCCACCTCAAAGTTTGGGACGCCTCTGTTTACAAGAACCTCGTTTACAGTACAAGTTCAACATCGCAGAAAGTGAAAAATGGATAAAGAAGTTGTGGTATTTACTTACAAAGCAATATCACTCAGCAATGAAATCTATGTCATCAGGCCCTTAGCATCACAATGAGTGGATTCAGGTATGATGATTCTAACTGAAATAAGTCACACAGAAAAAGAAACATCATAAGATATCAGTAATACACGGAATGTAAACTTGGCTACACAGGAACTGAATTACAGAACAGAACAGGGTCTCAAATTTAGAAAACCAACTTATGCTTGCTTAAGGGGAAAGGTGAGTTGGGGTGCTGCATAAAACCAGAGATTGAAATGAGCACAGATAAAGTTCCTTAAGTCAAATATGGAATAGACAAGAGCTACTCCTTGCTCAACGAAATGGACTCAACACCGCATATTAAACGTCTAAGAATGTACCTGACTAGTAAGTATCTTAAAACCTATGGATTGCTATGTCTCCGAAAGAGAATCAAGCATGTGTACAGGGGCATAAACGCAGCAGTGATAGGATTGGAGAGGTTCGGTGAGCAAATGAAGACCCTTTGAAGTCATATTGCATGGTACCCATTACACGGGTCTTAACTCTCCAGGTTTAAGGTATTCTTCCTTCAGCTAAAACATGCATGTGGAACCCAAGTATGATCAACCATGTGAACGGGAGACGTGTTCAAATATGTCTCAGTTTTCCTCCCCTGGTACTCGGGTGCAACATTCCAGACGCTTTACTAACACTCTCCCCACTTGGAGAGTCAGCGCCTTTAACCTCCTGTTTGGCCCAGTTTGCAATTTCTGCGAAAGATGAACAGGAATAGCGAGAACCAATGAGAGACTAGCTGGAGGTGTTTGGACGGGCAACTTTAACTCTCATTTCCCACCAGGAAGAGGAAATAACCAAAGGCTCAGCGTGCCGTGCCGGAACCAGATTAGGGCCTGAAGCCATCCTGCGGTGTTGCGGCCAGGTCACAAGAAAGCGAGTTGAAGAAAGGAGCTCAGGGGCACTGTAATTCACAAACCTGCAGAGTTATAAATGACAGCTATCGTCCAAAAATAGACTGAAGTAAGGCTGCCAAGAGGACTTGAAAGCGGGGCAGAATTGCAGGAAACCGATTTCAGGAGGTAGACTGGAATTGCATTGAAAGCATAGGAAAAGAGGCAGAACGTCCACAATGATGCACTTGGCCAAAAAGGGCGTATGCGTTTTTTCCTGAATATATTCAGGAAAAAACGCATACGCCCTTTTTGGCCAACCAAGCAAGCTTGCAAAGGAAATCTGCACTACAATGAAGTCTCACTTCCCCCCGGTCAAAAGGGCCATCTGAAAAAAGTGTAAAATCCAGAAAGGCAGGACAGGCCATGGAGAACTGGGAGCCTTGTTATGCTGATGGGCGGGATGTAAATTGCCAACAACCACTCGGGAGAAGTGTATGGTGTTTCCTGAAACATCTAAAAAACAAAGCAACAGAACCTAGGGCACTTCCACTTATGGTCCTATAGCTTAGGGAAATTAAAATCAAAAAGACACAGCCACCCCAAAGTTTGGAACGGCTCTGTTTACAAGAACCTCGTTTACAGTACAAGTTCAACATCGCAGAAAGTGAAAAATGGATAAAGAAGTTGTGGTATTCACTTACAAAGCAATATCACTCAGCAATGAAATCTATGTCATCAGGCCCTAAGCAGCACAATGAGTGGATTCAGGTATGATGATTCTAACTGAAATAAGTCACACAGAAAAAGAAACATCATAAGATATCAGTAATACACGGAATGGAAACTTGGCTACACAGGAACTGAATTACAGAACAGAACTGGGTCACAAATTTAGAAAAACAACTTATGCTTGCTTAAGGGTAAAGGTGAGTTGGGGTGCTGCATAAAACCAGAGATTGAAATGAGCACAGATAAAGTTCCTTAAGCCAAATATGGAATAGACAAGAGCTACTCCTTGCTAAACGAAATGGACTCAACACCGCATATTAAACGCCTAAGAATGTACCTGACTTGTAAGTATCTTAAAACCTATAGATTGCTATGTCTCCGAAAGAGAATCAAGCATGTGTACAGGGGCATAAACGCAGCAGTGATAGGATTGGAGAGGTTCGGTGAGCAAATGAAGACCCTTTGAAGTCATATTGCATGGTACCCATTCCACGGGTTTCAACTACCCAGGTTTAAGGTATTCTTCCTTCAGCTAACACATGCATGTGGAACCTAGAGTATGATCAAACATGTGATCGGGAGACGTGTTCAAATATGTCTCAGTTTTCCTCCCCTGGTACTCGGGTGCAACATTCCAGACGCTTTATTAACACTCTCCCCACTTGGAGAGTCAGTCCCTTTAACCTCCTGTTTGGCCCAGTTTGCAATTTCTGCGGAAGATGAACAGGAATAGCGAGAACCAATGAGAGACTAGCTGGAGGTGTCTGGACGGGCAAATTTAACTCTCATTTCCCACCAGGAAGAGGAAATAACCAAAGGCTCAGCGTGCCGTGCCGGAACCAGATTAGGGCCTGAAGCCATCCTGCGGTGTTGCGGCCAGGTCACAAGAAAGCGAGTTGAAGAAAGGAGCTCAGGGGCACTGTAATTCACAAACCTGCAGAGTTATAAATGACAGCTATCGTCCAAAAATAGACTGAAGTAAGGCTGCCAAGAGGACTTGAAAGCGGGGCAGAATTGCAGGAAACCGATTTCAGGAGGTAGACTGGAATTGCATTGAAAGCATAGGAAAAGAGGCAGAACGTCCACAATGATGCACTTGGCCAAAAAGGGCGTATGCGTTTTTTCCTGAATATATTCAGGAAAAGACGCATACGCCCTTTTTGCCAACCAAGCAAGCTTGCAAAGGAAATCTGCACTACAATGAAGTCTCACTTCCCCCCGGTCAAAAGGGCCATCTGAAAAAAGTGTAAAATCCAGAAAGGCAGGACAGGCCATGGAGAACTGGGAGCCTTGTTATGCTGATGGGCGGGATGTAAATTGCCAACAGACACTTGGGAGAAGTGTATGGTGTTTCCTGAAACATCTAAAAAACAATGCAACAGAGCCTAGGGCACTGCCACTTATGGTCCTATAGCTTAGGGAAATTAAAATCAAAAAGACACAGCCACCTCAAAGTTTGGGACGCCTCTGTTTACAAGAACCTCGTTTACAGTACAAGTTCAACATCGCAGAAAGTGAAAAATGGATAAAGAAGTTGTGGTATTTACTTACAAAGCAATATCACTCAGCAATGAAATCTATGTCATCAGGCCCTTAGCATCACAATGAGTGGATTCAGGTATGATGATTCTAACTGAAATAAGTCACACAGAAAAAGAAACATCATAAGATATCAGGAATACACGGAATGTAAACTTGGCTACACAGGAACTGAATTACAGAACAGAACAGGGTCCCAAATTTAGAAAACCAACTTATGCTTGCTTAAGGGGAAAGGTGAGTTGGCATGCTGCATAAAACCAGAGATTGAAATGAGCACAGATAAAGTTCCTTAAGTCAAATATGGAATAGACAAGAGCTACTCCTTGCTCAACGAAATGGACTCAACACCGCATATTAAACGTCTAAGAATGTACCTGACTAGTAAGTATCTTAAAACCTATGGATTGCTATGTCTCCGAAAGAGAATCAAGCATGTGTACAGGGGCATAAACGCAGCAGTGATAGGATTGGAGAGGTTCGGTGAGCAAATGAAGACCCTTTGAAGTCATATTGCATGGTACCCATTACACGGGTCTTAACTCTCCAGGTTTAAGGTATTCTTCCTTCAGCTAAAACATGCATGTGGAACCCAAGTATGATCAACCATGTGAACGGCAGACGTGTTCAAATATGTCTCAGTTTTCCTCCCCTGGTACTCGGGTGCAACATTCCAGACGCTTTACTAACACTCTCCCCACTTGGAGAGTCAGCGCCTTTAACCTCCTGTTTGGCCCAGTTTGCAATTTCTGTGGAAGATGAACAGGAATAGCGAGAACCAATGAGAGACTAGCTGGAGGTGTTTGGACGGGCAAATTTAACTCTCATTTCCCACCAGGAAGAGGAAATAACCAAAGGCTCAGCGTGCCGTGCCGGAACCAGATTAGGGCCTGAAGCCATCCTGCGGTGTTGCGGCCAGGTCACAAGAAAGCGAGTTGAAGAAAGGAGCTCAGGGGCACTGTAATTCACAAACCTGCAGAGTTATAAATGACAGCTATCGTCCAAAAATAGACTGAAGTAAGGCTGCCAAGAGGACTTGAAAGCGGGGCAGAATTGCAGGAAACCGATTTCAGGAGGTAGACTGGAATTGCATTGAAAGCATAGGAAAAGAGGCAGAACGTCCACAATGATGCACTTGGCCAAAAAGGGCGTATGCGTTTTTTCCTGAATATATTCAGGAAAAAACGCATACGCCCTTTTTGGCCAACCAAGCAAGCTTGCAAAGGAAATCTGCACTACAATGAAGTCTCACTTCCCCCCGGTCAAAAGGGCCATCTGAAAAAAGTGTAAAATCCAGAAAGGCAGGACAGGCCATGGAGAACTGGGAGCCTTGTTATGCTGATGGGCGGGATGTAAATTGCCAACAACCACTCGGGAGAAGTGTATGGTGTTTCCTGAAACATCTAAAAAACAAAGCAACAGAACCTAGGGCACTTCCACTTATGGTCCTATAGCTTAGGGAAATTAAAATCAAAAAGACACAGCCACCCCAAAGTTTGGAACGGCTCTGTTTACAAGAACCTCGTTTACAGTACAAGTTCAACATCGCAGAAAGTGAAAAATGGATAAAGAAGTTGTGGTATTCACTTACAAAGCAATATCACTCAGCAATGAAATCTATGTCATCAGGCCCTAAGCAGCACAATGAGTGGATTCAGGTATGATGATTCTAACTGAAATAAGTCACACAGAAAAAGAAACATCATAAGATATCAGTAATACACGGAATGGAAACTTGGCTACACAGGAACTGAATTACAGAACAGAACTGGGTCACAAATTTAGAAAAACAACTTATGCTTGCTTAAGGGTAAAGGTGAGTTGGGGTGCTGCATAAAACCAGAGATTGAAATGAGCACAGATAAAGTTCCTTAAGCCAAATATGGAATAGACAAGAGCTACTCCTTGCTAAACGAAATGGACTCAACACCGCATATTAAACGCCTAAGAATGTACCTGACTTGTAAGTATCTTAAAACCTATAGATTGCTATGTCTCCGAAAGAGAATCAAGCATGTGTACAGGGGCATAAACGCAGCAGTGATAGGATTGGAGAGGTTCGGTGAGCAAATGAAGACCCTTTGAAGTCATATTGCATGGTACCCATTCCACGGGTTTCAACTACCCAGGTTTAAGGTATTCTTCCTTCAGCTAACACATGCATGTGGAACCTAGAGTATGATCAAACATGTGATCGGGAGACGTGTTCAAATATGTCTCAGTTTTCCTCCCCTGGTACTCGGGTGCAACATTCCAGACGCTTTATTAACACTCTCCCCACTTGGAGAGTCAGTCCCTTTAACCTCCTGTTTGGCCCAGTTTGCAATTTCTGCGGAAGATGAACAGGAATAGCGAGAACCAATGAGAGACTAGCTGGAGGTGTCTGGACGGGCAAATTTAACTCTCATTTCCCACCAGGAAGAGGAAATAACCAAAGGCTCAGCGTGCCGTGCCGGAACCAGATTAGGGCCTGAAGCCATCCTGCGGTGTTGCGGCCAGGTCACAAGAAAGCGAGTTGAAGAAAGGAGCTCAGGGGCACTGTAATTCACAAACCTGCAGAGTTATAAATGACAGCTATCGTCCAAAAATAGACTGAAGTAAGGCTGCCAAGAGGACTTGAAAGCGGGGCAGAATTGCAGGAAACCGATTTCAGGAGGTAGACTGGAATTGCATTGAAAGCATAGGAAAAGAGGCAGAACGTCCACAATGATGCACTTGGCCAAAAAGGGCGTATGCGTTTTTTCCTGAATATATTCAGGAAAAAACGCATACGCCCTTTTTGCCAACCAAGCAAGCTTGCAAAGGAAATCTGCACTACAATGAAGTCTCACTTCCCCCCGGTCAAAAGGGCCATCTGAAAAAAGTGTAAAATCCAGAAAGGCAGGACAGGCCATGGAGAACTGGGAGCCTTGTTATGCTGATGGGCGGGATGTAAATTGCCAACAGACACTTGGGAGAAGTGTATGGTGTTTCCTGAAACATCTAAAAAACAATGCAACAGAGCCTAGGGCACTGCCACTTATGGTCCTATAGCTTAGGGAAATTAAAATCAAAAAGACACAGCCACCTCAAAGTTTGGGACGCCTCTGTTTACAAGAACCTCGTTTACAGTACAAGTTCAACATCGCAGAAAGTGAAAAATGGATAAAGAAGTTGTGGTATTTACTTACAAAGCAATATCACTCAGCAATGAAATCTATGTCATCAGGCCCTTAGCAGCACAATGAGTGGATTCAGGTATGATGATTCTAACTGAAATAAGTCACACAGAAAATGAAACATCATAAGATATCAGGAATACACGGAATGTAAACTTGGCTACACAGGAACTGAATTACAGAACAGAACAGGGTCTCAAATTTAGAAAACCAACTTATGCTTGCTTAAGGGGAAAGGTGAGTTGGGGTGCTGCATAAAACCAGAGATTGAAATGAGCACAGATAAAGTTCCTTAAGTCAAATATGGAATAGACAAGAGCTACTCCTTGCTCAATGAAATGGACTCAACACCGCATATTAAACGTCTAAGAATGTACCTGACTAGTTAGTATCTTAAAACCTATGGATTGCTATGTCTCCAAAAGAGAATCAAGCATGTGTACAGGGACATAAACGCAGCAGTGATAGGATTGGAGAGGTTCGGTGAGCAAATGAAGACCCTTTGAAGTCATATTGCATGGTACCCATTACACGGGTCTTAACTCTCCAGGTTTAAGGTATTCTTCCTTCAGCTAAAACATGCATGTGGAACCCAAGTATGATCAACCATGTGAACGGGAGACGTGTTCAAATATGTCTCAGTTTTCCTCCCCTGGTACTCGGGTGCAACATTCCAGACGCTTTACTAACACTCTCCCCACTTGGAGAGTCAGCGCCTTTAACCTCCTGTTTGGCCCAGTTTGCAATTTCTGCGGAAGATGAACAGGAATAGCGAGAACCAATGAGAGACTAGCTGGAGGTGTTTCGACGGGCAAATTTAACTCTCATTTCCCACCAGGAAGAGGAAATAACCAAAGGCTCAGCGTGCCGTGCCGGAACCAGATTAGGGCCTGAAGCCATCCTGCGGTGTTGCGGCCAGGTCACAAGAAAGCGAGTTGAAGAAAGGAGCTCAGGGGCACTGTAATTCACAAACATGCAGAGTTATAAATGACAGCTATCGTCCAAAAATAGACTGAAGTAAGGCTGCCAAGAGGACGTGAAAGCGGGGCAGAATTGCAGGAAACCGATTTCAGGAGGTAGACTGGAATTGCATTGAAAGCATAGGAAAAGAGGCAGAACGTCCACAATGATGCACTTGGCCAAAAAGGGCGTATGCGTTTTTTCCTGAATATATTCAGGAAAAAACGCATACGCCCTTTTTGGCCAACCAAGCAAGCTTGCAAAGGAAATCTGCACTACAATGAAGTCTCACTTCCCCCCGGTCAAAAGGGCCATCTGAAAAAAGTGTAAAATCCAGAAAGGCAGGACAGGCCATGGAGAACTGGGAGCCTTGTTATGCTGATGGGCGGGATGTAAATTGCCAACAACCAATCGGGAGAAGTGTATGGTGTTTCCTGAAACATCTAAAAAACAAAGCAACAGAACCTAGGGCACTTCCACTTATGGTCCTATAGCTTAGGGAAATTAAAATCAAAAAGACACAGCCACCCCAAAGTTTGGAACGGCTCTGTTTACAAGAACCTCGTTTACAGTACAAGTTCAACATCGCAGAAAGTGAAAAAAGGATAAAGAAGTTGTGGTATTCACTTACAAAGCAATATCACTCAGCAATGAAATCTATGTCATCAGGCCCTTAGCAGCACAATGAGTGGATTCAGGTATGATGATTCTAACTGAAATAAGTCACACAGAAAAAGAAACATCATAAGATATCAGTAATACACGGAATGGAAACTTGGCTACACAGGAACTGAATTACAGAACAGAACTGGGTCACAAATTTAGAAAAACAACTTATGCTTGCTTAAGGGTAAAGGTGAGTTGGGGTGCTGCATAAAACCAGAGATTGAAATGAGCACAGATAAAGTTCCTTAAGCCAAATATGGAATAGACAAGAGCTACTCCTTGCTCAACGAAATGGACTCAACACCGCATATTAAACGCCTAAGAATGTACCTGACTTGTAAGTATCTTAAAACCTATAGATTGCTATGTCTCCGAAAGAGAATCAAGCATGTGTACAGGGGCATAAACGCAGCAGTGATAGGACTGGAGAGGTTCGGTGAGCAAATGAAGACCCTTTGAAGTCATATTGCATGGTACCCATTCCACGGGTTTCAACTACCCAGGTTTAAGGTATTCTTCCTTCAGCTAAAACATGCATGTGGAACCTAGAGTATGATCAACCATGTGATCGGGAGACGTGTTCAAATATGTCTCAGTTTTCCTCCCCTGGTACTCGGGTGCAACATTCCAGACGCTTTACTAACACTCTCCCCACTTGGAGAGTCAGTCCCTTTAACCTCCTGTTTGGCCCAGTTTGCAATTTCTGCGGAAGATGAACAGGAATAGCGAGAACCAATGAGAGGCTAGCTGGAGGTGTCTGGACGGGCAAATTTAACTCTCATTTCCCACCAGGAAAAGGAATTAACTAAAGCTCAGCATGCCGGGCCGGAACCAGATTAGGGCCTGAAGCCATCCTGCGGTGTTGCGGCCAGGTCACAAGAAAGCGAGTTGAAGAAAGGAGCTCAGGGGCACTGTAATTCACAAACCTGCAGAGTTATAAATGACAGCTATCGTCCAAAAATAGACTGAAGTAAGGCTGCCAAGAGGACTTGAAAGCGGGGCAGAATTGCAGGAAACCGATTTCAGGAGGTAGACTGGAATTGCATTGAAAACATAGGAAAAGAGGCAGAACGTCCACAATGATGCACTTGGCCAAAAAGGGCGTATGCGTTTTTTCCTGAATATATTCAGGAAAAAACGCATACGCCCTTTTTGGCCAACCACGCAAGCTTGCAAAGGAAATCTGCACTACAATGAAGTCTCACTTCCCCCCGGTCAAAAGGGCCATCTGAAAAAGTGTAAAATCCAGAAAGGCAGGACAGGCCATGGAGAACTGGGAGCCTTGTTATGCTGATGGGCGGGATGTAAATTGCCAACAGACACTCGGGAGAAGTGTATGGTGTTTCCTGAAACATCTAAAAAACAAAGCAACAGAGCCTAGGGCACTGCCACTTATGGTCCTATAGCTTAGGGAAATTAAAATCAAAAAGACACAGCCACCCCAAAGTTTGGGACGCCTCTGTTTACAAGAAACTCGTTTACAGTACAAGTTCAACATCGCAGAAAGTGAAAAATGGATAAAGAAGTTGTGGTATTTACTTACAAAGCAATATCACTCAGCAATGAAATCTATGTCATCAGGCCCTTAGCATCACAATGAGTGGATTCAGGTATGATGATTCTAACTGAAATAAGTCACACAGAAAAAGAAACATCATAAGATATCAGTAATACACGGAATGTAAACTTGGCTACACAGGAACTGAATTACAGAACAGAACAGGGTCTCAAATTTAGAAAACCAACTTATGCTTGCTTAAGGGGAAAGGTGAGTTGGGGTGCTGCATAAAACCAGAGATTGAAATGAGCACAGATAAAGTTCCTTAAGTCAAATATGGAATAGACAAGAGCTACTCCTTGCTCAATGAAATGGACTCAACACCGCATATTAAACGTCTAAGAATGTACCTGACTAGTTAGTATCTTAAAACCTATGGATTGCTATGTCTCCAAAAGAGAATCAAGCATGTGTACAGGGACATAAACGCAGCAGTGATAGGATTGGAGAGGTTCGGTGAGCAAATGAAGACCCTTTGAAGTCATATTGCATGGTACCCATTACACGGGTCTTAACTCTCCAGGTTTAAGGTATTCTTCCTTCAGCTAAAACATGCATGTGGAACCCAAGTATGATCAACCATGTGAACGGGAGACGTGTTCAAATATGTCTCAGTTTTCCTCCCCTGGTACTCGGGTGCAACATTCCAGACGCTTTACTAACACTCTCCCCACTTGGAGAGTCAGCGCCTTTAACCTCCTGTTTGGCCCAGTTTGCAATTTCTGCGGAAGATGAACAGGAATAGCGAGAACCAATGAGAGACTAGCTGGAGGTGTTTCGACGGGCAAATTTAACTCTCATTTCCCACCAGGAAGAGGAAATAACCAAAGGCTCAGCGTGCCGTGCCGGAACCAGATTAGGGCCTGAAGCCATCCTGCGGTGTTGCGGCCAGGTCACAAGAAAGCGAGTTGAAGAAAGGAGCTCAGGGGCACTGTAATTCACAAACATGCAGAGTTATAAATGACAGCTATCGTCCAAAAATAGACTGAAGTAAGGCTGCCAAGAGGACGTGAAAGCGGGGCAGAATTGCAGGAAACCGATTTCAGGAGGTAGACTGGAATTGCATTGAAAGCATAGGAAAAGAGGCAGAACGTCCACAATGATGCACTTGGCCAAAAAGGGCGTATGCGTTTTTTCCTGAATATATTCAGGAAAAAACGCATACGCCCTTTTTGGCCAACCAAGCAAGCTTGCAAAGGAAATCTGCACTACAATGAAGTCTCACTTCCCCCCGGTCAAAAGGGCCATCTGAAAAAAGTGTAAAATCCAGAAAGGCAGGACAGGCCATGGAGAACTGGGAGCCTTGTTATGCTGATGGGCGGGATGTAAATTGCCAACAACCAATCGGGAGAAGTGTATGGTGTTTCCTGAAACATCTAAAAAACAAAGCAACAGAACCTAGGGCACTTCCACTTATGGTCCTATAGCTTAGGGAAATTAAAATCAAAAAGACACAGCCACCCCAAAGTTTGGAACGGCTCTGTTTACAAGAACCTCGTTTACAGTACAAGTTCAACATCGCAGAAAGTGAAAAAAGGATAAAGAAGTTGTGGTATTCACTTACAAAGCAATATCACTCAGCAATGAAATCTATGTCATCAGGCCCTTAGCAGCACAATGAGTGGATTCAGGTATGATGATTCTAACTGAAATAAGTCACACAGAAAAAGAAACATCATAAGATATCAGTAATACACGGAATGGAAACTTGGCTACACAGGAACTGAATTACAGAACAGAACTGGGTCACAAATTTAGAAAAACAACTTATGCTTGCTTAAGGGTAAAGGTGAGTTGGGGTGCTGCATAAAACCAGAGATTGAAATGAGCACAGATAAAGTTCCTTAAGCCAAATATGGAATAGACAAGAGCTACTCCTTGCTCAACGAAATGGACTCAACACCGCATATTAAACGCCTAAGAATGTACCTGACTTGTAAGTATCTTAAAACCTATAGATTGCTATGTCTCCGAAAGAGAATCAAGCATGTGTACAGGGGCATAAACGCAGCAGTGATAGGACTGGAGAGGTTCGGTGAGCAAATGAAGACCCTTTGAAGTCATATTGCATGGTACCCATTCCACGGGTTTCAACTACCCAGGTTTAAGGTATTCTTCCTTCAGCTAAAACATGCATGTGGAACCTAGAGTATGATCAACCATGTGATCGGGAGACGTGTTCAAATATGTCTCAGTTTTCCTCCCCTGGTACTCGGGTGCAACATTCCAGACGCTTTACTAACACTCTCCCCACTTGGAGAGTCAGTCCCTTTAACCTCCTGTTTGGCCCAGTTTGCAATTTCTGCGGAAGATGAACAGGAATAGCGAGAACCAATGAGAGGCTAGCTGGAGGTGTCTGGACGGGCAAATTTAACTCTCATTTCCCACCAGGAAAAGGAATTAACCAAAGCTCAGCATGCCGGGCCGGAACCAGATTAGGGCCTGAAGCCATCCTGCGGTGTTGCGGCCAGGTCACAAGAAAGCGAGTTGAAGAAAGGAGCTCAGGGGCACTGTAATTCACAAACCTGCAGAGTTATAAATGACAGCTATCGTCCAAAAATAGACTGAAGTAAGGCTGCCAAGAGGACTTGAAAGCGGGGCAGAATTGCAGGAAACCGATTTCAGGAGGTAGACTGGAATTGCATTGAAAACATAGGAAAAGAGGCAGAACGTCCACAATGATGCACTTGGCCAAAAAGGGCGTATGCGTTTTTTCCTGAATATATTCAGGAAAAAACGCATACGCCCTTTTTGGCCAACCACGCAAGCTTGCAAAGGAAATCTGCACTACAATGAAGTCTCACTTCCCCCCGGTCAAAAGGGCCATCTGAAAAAGTGTAAAATCCAGAAAGGCAGGACAGGCCATGGAGAACTGGGAGCCTTGTTATGCTGATGGGCGGGATGTAAATTGCCAACAGACACTCGGGAGAAGTGTATGGTGTTTCCTGAAACATCTAAAAAACAAAGCAACAGAGCCTAGGGCACTGCCACTTATGGTCCTATAGCTTAGGGAAATTAAAATCAAAAAGACACAGCCACCCCAAAGTTTGGGACGCCTCTGTTTACAAGAAACTCGTTTACAGTACAAGTTCAACATCGCAGAAAGTGAAAAATGGATAAAGAAGTTGTGGTATTTACTTACAAAGCAATATCACTCAGCAATGAAATCTATGTCATCAGGCCCTTAGCATCACAATGAGTGGATTCAGGTATGATGATTCTAACTGAAATAAGTCACACAGAAAAAGAAACATCATAAGATATCAGTAATACACGGAATGTAAACTTGGCTACACAGGAACTGAATTACAGAACAGAACAGGGTCTCAAATTTAGAAAACCAACTTATGCTTGCTTAAGGGGAAAGGTGAGTTGGGGTGCTGCATAAAACCAGAGATTGAAATGAGCACAGATAAAGTTCCTTAAGTCAAATATGGAATAGACAAGAGCTACTCCTTGCTCAATGAAATGGACTCAACACCGCATATTAAACGTCTAAGAATGTACCTGACTAGTTAGTATCTTAAAACCTATGGATTGCTATGTCTCCAAAAGAGAATCAAGCATGTGTACAGGGACATAAACGCAGCAGTGATAGGATAGGAGAGGTTCGGTGAGCAAATGAAGACCCTTTGAAGTCATATTGCATGGTACCCATTACACGGGTCTTAACTCTCCAGGTTTAAGGTATTCTTCCTTCAGCTAAAACATGCATGTGGAACCCAAGTATGATCAACCATGTGAACGGGAGACGTGTTCAAATATGTCTCAGTTTTCCTCCCCTGGTACTCGGGTGCAACATTCCAGACGCTTTACTAACACTCTCCCCACTTGGAGAGTCAGCGCCTTTAACCTCCTGTTTGGCCCAGTTTGCAATTTCTGCGGAAGATGAACAGGAATAGCGAGAACCAATGAGAGACTAGCTGGAGGTGTTTCGACGGGCAAATTTAACTCTCATTTCCCACCAGGAAGAGGAAATAACCAAAGGCTCAGCGTGCCGTGCCGGAACCAGATTAGGGCCTGAAGCCATCCTGCGGTGTTGCGGCCAGGTCACAAGAAAGCGAGTTGAAGAAAGGAGCTCAGGGGCACTGTAATTCACAAACATGCAGAGTTATAAATGACAGCTATCGTCCAAAAATAGACTGAAGTAAGGCTGCCAAGAGGACGTGAAAGCGGGGCAGAATTGCAGGAAACCGATTTCAGGAGGTAGACTGGAATTGCATTGAAAGCATAGGAAAAGAGGCAGAACGTCCACAATGATGCACTTGGCCAAAAAGGGCGTATGCGTTTTTTCCTGAATATATTCAGGAAAAAACGCATACGCCCTTTTTGGCCAACCAAGCAAGCTTGCAAAGGAAATCTGCACTACAATGAAGTCTCACTTCCCCCCGGTCAAAAGGGCCATCTGAAAAAAGTGTAAAATCCAGAAAGGCAGGACAGGCCATGGAGAACTGGGAGCCTTGTTATGCTGATGGGCGGGATGTAAATTGCCAACAACCAATCGGGAGAAGTGTATGGTGTTTCCTGAAACATCTAAAAAACAAAGCAACAGAACCTAGGGCACTTCCACTTATGGTCCTATAGCTTAGGGAAATTAAAATCAAAAAGACACAGCCACCCCAAAGTTTGGAACGGCTCTGTTTACAAGAACCTCGTTTACAGTACAAGTTCAACATCGCAGAAAGTGAAAAAAGGATAAAGAAGTTGTGGTATTCACTTACAAAGCAATATCACTCAGCAATGAAATCTATGTCATCAGGCCCTTAGCAGCACAATGAGTGGATTCAGGTATGATGATTCTAACTGAAATAAGTCACACAGAAAAAGAAACATCATAAGATATCAGTAATACACGGAATGGAAACTTGGCTACACAGGAACTGAATTACAGAACAGAACTGGGTCACAAATTTAGAAAAACAACTTATGCTTGCTTAAGGGTAAAGGTGAGTTGGGGTGCTGCATAAAACCAGAGATTGAAATGAGCACAGATAAAGTTCCTTAAGCCAAATATGGAATAGACAAGAGCTACTCCTTGCTCAACGAAATGGACTCAACACCGCATATTAAACGCCTAAGAATGTACCTGACTTGTAAGTATCTTAAAACCTATAGATTGCTATGTCTCCGAAAGAGAATCAAGCATGTGTACAGGGGCATAAACGCAGCAGTGATAGGACTGGAGAGGTTCGGTGAGCAAATGAAGACCCTTTGAAGTCATATTGCATGGTACCCATTCCACGGGTTTCAACTACCCAGGTTTAAGGTATTCTTCCTTCAGCTAAAACATGCATGTGGAACCTAGAGTATGATCAACCATGTGATCGGGAGACGTGTTCAAATATGTCTCAGTTTTCCTCCCCTGGTACTCGGGTGCAACATTCCAGACGCTTTACTAACACTCTCCCCACTTGGAGAGTCAGTCCCTTTAACCTCCTGTTTGGCCCAGTTTGCAATTTCTGCGGAAGATGAACAGGAATAGCGAGAACCAATGAGAGGCTAGCTGGAGGTGTCTGGACGGGCAAATTTAACTCTCATTTCCCACCAGGAAAAGGAATTAACCAAAGCTCAGCATGCCGGGCCGGAACCAGATTAGGGCCTGAAGCCATCCTGCGGTGTTGCGGCCAGGTCACAAGAAAGCGAGTTGAAGAAAGGAGCTCAGGGGCACTGTAATTCACAAACCTGCAGAGTTATAAATGACAGCTATCGTCCAAAAATAGACTGAAGTAAGGCTGCCAAGAGGACTTGAAAGCGGGGCAGAATTGCAGGAAACCGATTTCAGGAGGTAGACTGGAATTGCATTGAAAACATAGGAAAAGAGGCAGAACGTCCACAATGATGCACTTGGCCAAAAAGGGCGTATGCGTTTTTTCCTGAATATATTCAGGAAAAAACGCATACGCCCTTTTTGGCCAACCACGCAAGCTTGCAAAGGAAATCTGCACTACAATGAAGTCTCACTTCCCCCCGGTCAAAAGGGCCATCTGAAAAAGTGTAAAATCCAGAAAGGCAGGACAGGCCATGGAGAACTGGGAGCCTTGTTATGCTGATGGGCGGGATGTAAATTGCCAACAGACACTCGGGAGAAGTGTATGGTGTTTCCTGAAACATCTAAAAAACAAAGCAACAGAGCCTAGGGCACTGCCACTTATGGTCCTATAGCTTAGGGAAATTAAAATCAAAAAGACACAGCCACCCCAAAGTTTGGGACGCCTCTGTTTACAAGAAACTCGTTTACAGTACAAGTTCAACATCACAGAAAGTGAAAAATGGATAAAGAAGTTGTGGTATTTACTTACAAAGCAATATCACTCAGCAATGAAATCTATGTCATCAGGCCCTTAGCATCACAATGAGTGGATTCAGGTATGATGATTCTAACTGAAATAAGTCACACAGAAAAAGAAACATCATAAGATATCAGTAATACACGGAATGTAAACTTGGCTACACAGGAACTGAATTACAGAACAGAACAGGGTCTCAAATTTAGAAAACCAACTTATGCTTGCTTAAGGGGAAAGGTGAGTTGGGGTGCTGCATAAAACCAGAGATTGAAATGAGCACAGATAAAGTTCCTTAAGTCAAATATGGAATAGACAAGAGCTACTCCTTGCTCAACGAAATGGACTCAACACCGCATATTAAACGTCTAAGAATGTACCTGACTAGTAAGTATCTTAAAACCTATGGATTGCTATGTCTCCGAAAGAGAATCAAGCATGTGTACAGGGGCATAAACGCAGCAGTGATAGGATTGGAGAGGTTCGGTGAGCAAATGAAGACCCTTTGAAGTCATATTGCATGGTACCCATTACACGGGTCTTAACTCTCCAGGTTTAAGGTATTCTTCCTTCAGCTAAAACATGCATGTGGAACCCAAGTATGATCAACCATGTGAACGGGAGACGTGTTCAAATATGTCTCAGTTTTCCTCCCCTGGTACTCGGGTGCAACATTCCAGACGCTTTACTAACACTCTCCCCACTTGGAGAGTCAGCGCCTTTAACCTCCTGTTTGGCCCAGTTTGCAATTTCTGCGGAAGATGAACAGGAATAGCGAGAACCAATGAGAGGCTAGCTGGAGGTGTTTGGACGGGCAAATTTAACTCTCATTTCCCACCAGGAAGAGGAAATAACCAAAGGCTCAGCGTGCCGTGCCGGAACCAGATTAGGGCTTGAAGCCGTCCTGCGGTGTTGCGGCCAGGTCACAAGAAAGCAAGTTGAAGAAAGGAGCTCAGGGGCACTGTAATTCACAAACCTGCAGAGTTATAAATGACAGCTATCGTCCAAAAATAGACTGAAGTAAGGCTGCCAAGAGGACTTGAAAGCGGGGCAGAATTGCAGGAAACCGATTTCAGGAGGTAGACTGGAATTGCATTGAAAGCATAGGAAAAGAGGCAGAACGTCCACAATGATGCCCTTGGCCAAAAAGTGCGTATGCGTTTTTTCCTGAATATATTCAGGAAAAAACGCATACGCCCTTTTTGGCCAACCAAGCAAGCTTGCAAAGGAAATCTGCACTACAATGAAGTCTCACTTCCCCCCGGTCAAAAGGGCCATCTGAAAAAAGTGTAAAATCCAGAAAGGCAGGACAGGCCATGGAGAACTGGGAGCCTTGTTATGCTGATGGGCGGGATGTAAATTGCCAACAGACACTCGGGAGAAGTGTATGGTGTTTCCTGAAACATCTAAAAAACAAAGCAACAGAGCCTAGGGCACTGCCACTTATGGTCCTATAGCTTAGGGAAATTAAAATCAAAAAGACACAGCCACCCCAAAGTTTGGGACGCCTCTGTTTACAAGAACCTCGTTTACAGTACAAGTTCAACATCGCAGAAAGTGAAAAATGGATAAAGAAGTTGTGGTATTTACTTACAAAGCAATATCACTCAGCAATGAAATCTATGTCATCAGGCCCTTAGCAGCACAATGAGTGGATTCAGGTATGATGATTCTAACTGAAATAAGTCACACAGAAAAAGAAACATCATAAGATATCAGTAATACACGGAATGGAAATTTGGCTACACAGGAACTGAATTACAGAACAGAACAGGGTCACAAATTTAGAAAAACAACTTATGCTTGCTTAAGGGTAAAGGTGAGTTGGGGTGCTGCATAAAACCAGAGATTGAAATGAGCACAGATAAAGTTCCTTAAGCCAAATATGGAATAGACAAGAGCTACTCCTTGCTCAACGAAATGGACTCAACACCGCATATTAAACACCTAAGAATGTACCTGACTAGTAAGTATCTTAAAACCTATGGATTGCTATGTCTCCGAAAGAGAATCAAGCATGTGTACAGGGGCATAAACGCAGCAGTGATAGGATTGGAGAGGTTCGGTGAGCAAATGAAGACCCTTTGAAGTCATATTGCATGGTACCCATTACACGGGTCTTAACTCTCCAGGTTTAAGGTATTCTTCCTTCAGCTAAAACATGCATGTGGAACCCAAGTATGATCAACCATGTGAACGGGAGACGTGTTCAAATATGTCTCAGTTTTCCTCCCCTGGTACTCGGGTGCAACATTCCAGACGCTTTACTAACACTCTCCGCACTTGGAGAGTCAGCGCCTTTAACCTCCTGTTTGGCCCAGTTTGCAATTTCTGCGGAAGATGAACAGGAATAGCGAGAACCAATGAGAGACTAGCTGGAGGTGTTTGGACGGGCAAATTTAACTCTCATTTCCCACCAGGAAGAGGAAATAACCAAAGGCTCAGCGTGCCGTGCCGGAACCAGATTAGGGCCTGAAGCCATCCTGCGGTGTTGCGGCCAGGTCACAAGAAAGCAAGTTGAAGAAAGGAGCTCAGGGGCACTGTAATTCACAAACCTGCAGAGTTATAAATGACAGCTATCGTCCAAAAATAGACTGAAGTAAGGCTGCCAAGAGGACTTGAAAGCGGGGCAGAATTGCAGGAAACCGATTTCAGGAGGTAGACTGGAATTGCATTGAAAGCATAGGAAAAGAGGCAGAACGTCCACAATGATGCACTTGGCCAAAAAGGGCGTATGCGTTTTTTCCTGAATATATTCAGGAAAAAACGCATACGCCCTTTTTGGCCAACCAAGCAAGCTTGCAAAGGAAATCTGCACTACAATGAAGTCTCACTTCCCCCCGGTCAAAAGGGCCATCTGAAAAAAGTGTAAAATCCAGAAAGGCAGGACAGGCCATGGAGAACTGGGAGCCTTGTTATGCTGATGGGTGGGATGTAAATTGCCAACAACCACTCGGGAGAAGTGTATGGTGTTTCCTGAAACATCTAAAAAACAAAGCAACAGAACCTAGGGCACTTCCACTTATGGTCCTATAGCTTAGGGAAATTAAAATCAAAAAGACACAGCCACCCCAAAGTTTGGAACGGCTCTGTTTACAAGAACCTCGTTTACAGTACAAGTTCAACATCGCAGAAAGTGAAAAATGGATAAAGAAGTTGTGGTATTCACTTACAAAGCAATATCACTCAGCAATGAAATCTATGTCATCAGGCCCTTAGCAGCACAATGAGTGGATTCAGGTATGATGATTCTAACTGAAATAAATCACACAGAAAAAGAAACATCATAAGATATCAGTAATACACGGAATGGAAACTTGGCTACACAGGAACTGAATTACAGAACAGAACTGGGTCACAAATTTAGAAAAACAACTTATGCTTGCTTAAGGGTAAAGGTGAGTTGGGGTGCTGCATAAAACCAGAGATTGAAATGAGCACAGATAAAGTTCCTTAAGCCAAATATGGAATAGACAAGAGCTACTCCTTGCTAAACGAAATGGACTCAACACCGCATATTAAACGCCTAAGAATGTACCTGACTTGTAAGTATCTTAAAACCTATAGATTGCTGTGTCTCCGAAAGAGAATCAAGCATGTGTACAGGGGCATAAACGCAACAGTGATAGGATTGGAGACGTTCGGTGAGCAAATGAAGACCCTTTGAAGTCATATTGCATGGTACCCATTCCACGGGTTTCAACTACCCAGGTTTAAGGTATTCTTCCTTCAGCTAAAACATGCATGTGGAACCTAGAGTATGATCAACCATGTGATCGGGAGACGTGTTCAGATATGTCTCAGCTTTCCTCCCCTGGTACTCGGGTGCAACATTCCAGACGCTTTACTAACACTCTCCCCACTTAGAGAGTCAGTCCCTTTAACCTCCTGTTTGGCCCAGTTTGCAATTTCTGCGGAAGATGAACAGGAATAGCGAGAACCAATGAGAGACTAGCTGGAGGTGTCTGGACGGGCAAATTTAACTCTCATTTCCCACCAGGAAGAGGAATTAACCAAAGGCTCAGCGTGCCGTGCCGGAACCAGATTAGGGCCTGAAGCCATCCTGCGGTGTTGCGGCCAGCTCAAAAGAAACCGAGTTGAAGAAAGGAGCTCAGGGGCACTGTAATTCACAAACCTGCAGAGTTATAAATGACAGCTCTCGTCCAAAAATAGACTGAAGTAAGGCTGCCAAGAGGACTTGAAAGCGGGGCAGAATTGCAAGAAACCGATTTCAGGAGGTAGACTGGAATTGCATTGAAAGCATAGGAAAAGAGGCAGAACGTCCACAATAATGCACTTGGCCAAAAAGGGCGTATGCGTTTTTTCCTGAATATATTCAGGAAAAAACGCATACGCCCTTTTTGGCCAACCAAGCAAGCTTGCAAAGGAAATCTGCACTACAATGAAGTCTCACTTCCCCCTGGTCAAAGGGCCATCTAAAAAAAGTGTAAAATCCAGAAAGGCAGTACAGGCCATTGAGAACTGGGAGCCTTGTTATGCTGATGGGCGGGATGTAAATTGCCAACAGACATTCGGGGGAAGTGTATGGTGTTTCCTGCAACATCTAAAAAACAAAGCAACAGAGCCTAGGGCACTTCCACTTATGGTCCTATAGCTTAGGGAAATTAAAATCAAAAAGACACAGCCACCCCAAAGTTTGGAACGGCTCTGTTTACAAGAACCTCTTTTACCGTACAAGTTCAACATCGCAGAAAGTGAAAAATGGATAAAGAACTTGTGGTACTTACGTACAATGCAGTATCACTCAGCAATGAAATCTATGTCATCAGGCACGTAGCAGCATAATGAGTAGATTCAGATACGATGATTCTAACTGAAATAAGTCACACAGAAAAAGAAACATCATAAGATATCACTAATACACGGAATGTAAACTTGGCTACACAGGAACTGAATTCCAAAACAGAACAGGTTCTCAAATTTAGAAAACCAACTTATGCTTGCTTAAGGGGAAAGGTGAGTTGGGTTGCTGCATAAAACCAGAGATTGAAATGAGCACAGATAAAGTTCCTTAAGCCAAATATGGAATAGACAAGAGCCACTCCTTGCTCAACGAAATGGACTCAACACCGCATATTAAATGCCTAAGAATGTACCTGACTAGTAAGTATCTTAAAACCTATGGATTGCTATGTCTCCGAAAGAGAATCAAGCATGTGTACAGGGGCATAAACGCAGCAGTGATAGGATTGGAGAGGTTCGGTGAGCAAATGAAGACCCTTTGAAGTCATATTGCATGGTACCCATTCCACGGGTTTCAATTACCCAGGTTTTAGGTATTCTTCCTTCAGCTAAAACATGCATGTGGAACCCAGAGTATGATCAACAATGTGATCGGGAGACGTGTTCAAATATGTCTCAGTTTTCCTCCCTTGGTACTCGGGTGCAACATTCCAGACGCTTTACTAACACTCTCCCCACTTGGAGAGTCAGCGCCTTTAACCTCCTGTTTGGCACAGTTTGCAATTTCTGCGGAAGATGAACAGGAATAGCGAGAACCAATGAGAGGCTAGCTGGAGGTGTCTGGACGGGCAAATTTAACTCTCATTTCCCAACAGGAAGAGGAAATAACCAAAGGCTCAGCGTGCCGTACCGGAACCAGATTAGTGCCTGAAGTCATCCTGCGGTGTTGCGGCCAGCTCAAAAGAAAGCGAGTTGAAGAAAGGAGCTCAGGGGCACTGTAATTCACAAACCTGCAGAGTTATAAATGACAGCTCTCGTCCAAAAATAGACTGAAGTAAGGCTGCCAAGAGGACTTGAAAGCGGGGCAGAATTGCAGGAAACCGATTTCAGGAGGTAGACTGAAATTGCATTGAAAGCATAGGAAAAGAGGCAGAACGTCCACAATGATGCACTTGGCCAAAAAGGGCGTATGCGTTTTTTCCTGAATATATTCAGGAAAAAACGCATACGCCCTTTTTGGCCAACCAAGCAAGCTTGCAAAGGAAATCTGCACTACAATGAAGTCTCACTTCCCCCCGGTCAAAAGGGCCATCTGAAAAAAGAGTAAAATCCAGAAAGGCAGGACAGGCCATGGAGAACTGGGAGCCTTGTTATGCTGATGGGCGGGATGTAAATTGCCAACAGACACTCGGGAGAAGTGTATGGTGTTTCCTGAAACATCTAAAAAACAAAGCAACAGAACCTAGGGCACTGCCACTTATGGTCCTATAGCTTAGGGAAATTAAAATCAAAAAGACACAGCCACCCCAAAGTTTGGGACGCCTCTGTTTACAAGAACCTCGTTTACAGTACAAGTTCAACATCGCAGAAAGTGAAAAATGGATAAAGAAGTTGTGGTATTTACTTACAAAGCAATATCACTCAGCAATGAAATCTATGTCATCAGGCCCTTAGCATCACAATGAGTGGATTCAGGTATGATGATTCTAACTGAAATAAGTCACACAGAAAAAGAAACATCATAAGATATCAGTAATACACGGAATGTAAACTTGGCTACACAGGAACTGAATTACAGAACAGAACAGGGTCTCAAATTTAGAAAACCAACTTATGCTTGCTTAAGGGGAAAGGTGAGTTGGGGTGCTGCATAAAACCAGAGATTGAAATGAGCACAGATAAAGTTCCTTAAGTCAAATATGGAATAGACAAGAGCTACTCCTTGCTCAACGAAATGGACTCAACACCGCATATTAAACGTCTAAGAATGTACCTGACTAGTAAGTATCTTAAAACCTATGGATTGCTATGTCTCCGAAAGAGAATCAAGCATGTGTACAGGGGCATAAACGCAGCAGTGATAGGATTGGAGAGGTTCGGTGAGCAAATGAAGACCCTTTGAAGTCATATTGCATGGTACCCATTACACGGGTCTTAACTCTCCAGGTTTAAGGTATTCTTCCTTCAGCTAAAACATGCATGTGGAACCCAAGTATGATCAACCATGTGAACGGGAGACGTGTTCAAATATGTCTCAGTTTTCCTCCCCTGGTACTCGGGTGCAACATTCCAGACGCTTTACTAACACTCTCCCCACTTGGAGAGTCAGCGCCTTTAACCTCCTGTTTGGCCCAGTTTGCAATTTCTGCGGAAGATGAACAGGAATAGCGAGAACCAATGAGAGGCTAGCTGGAGGTGTTTGGACGGGCAAATTTAACTCTCATTTCCCACCAGGAAGAGGAAATAACCAAAGGCTCAGCGTGCCGTGCCGGAACCAGATTAGGGCCTGAAGCCGTCCTGCGGTGTTGCGGCCAGGTCACAAGAAAGCAAGTTGAAGAAAGGAGCTCAGGGGCACTGTAATTCACAAACCTGCAGAGTTATAAATGACAGCTATCGTCCAAAAATAGACTGAAGTAAGGCTGCCAAGAGGACTTGAAAGCGGGGCAGAATTGCAGGAAACCGATTTCAGGAGGTAGACTGGAATTGCATTGAAAGCATAGGAAAAGAGGCAGAACGTCCACAATGATGCACTTGGCCAAAAAGGGCGTATGCGTTTTTTCCTGAATATATTCAGGAAAAAACGCATACGCCCTTTTTGGCCAACCAAGCAAGCTTGCAAAGGAAATCTGCACTACAATGAAGTCTCACTTCCCCCCGGTCAAAAGGGCCATCTGAAAAAAGTGTAAAATCCAGAAAGGCAGGAGAGGCCATGGAGAACTGGGAGCCTTGTTATGCTGATGGGCGGGATGTAAATTGCCAACAGACACTCGGGAGAAGTGTATGGTGTTTCCTGAAACATCTAAAAAACAAAGCAACAGAACCTAGGGCACTTCCACTTATGGTCCTATAGCTTAGGGAAATTAAAATCAAAAAGACACAGCCACCCCAAAGTTTGGAACGGCTCTGTTTACAAGAACCTCGTTTACAGTACAAGTTCAACATCGCAGAAAGTGAAAAATGGATAAAGAAGCTGTGGTGTTCACTTACAAAGCAATATCACTCAGCAATGAAATCTATGTCATCAGGCCCTTAGCAACACAATGAGTGGATTCAGGTATAATGATTCTAACTGAAATAAGTCACACAGAAAAAGAAACATCATAAGATATCACTAATACACGGAATGTAAACTTGGCTACACAGGAACTGAATTCCAAAACAGAACAGGTTCTCAAATTTAGAAAACCAACTTATGCTTGCTTAAGGGGAAAGGTGAGTTGGGTTGCTGCATAAAACCAGAGATTGAAATGAGCACAGATAAAGTTCCTTAAGTCAAATATGGAATAGACAAGAGCCACTCCTTGCTCAACGAAATGGACTCAACACCGCATATTAAATGCCTAAGAATGTACCTGACTAGTAAGTATCTTAAAACCTATGGATTGCTATGTCTCCGAAAGAGAATCAAGCATGTGTACAGGGGCATAAACGCAGCAGTGATAGGATTGGAGAGGTTCGGTGAGCAAATGAAGACCCTTTGAAGTCATATTGCATGGTACCCATTCCACGGGTTTCAATTACCCAGGTTTTAGGTATTCTTCCTTCAGCTAAAACATGCATGTGGAACCCAGAGTATGATCAACCATGTGATCGGGAGACGTGTTCAAATATGTCTCAGTTTTCCTCCCTTGGTACTCGGGTGCAACATTCCAGACGCTTTACTAACACTCTCCCCACTTGGAGAGTCAGCGCCTTTAACCTCCTGTTTGGCCCAGTTTGCAATTTCTGTGGAAGATGAACAGGAATAGCGAGAACAAATGAGAGGCTAGCTGGAGGTGTCTGGACGGGCAAATTTAACTCTCATTTCCCACCAGGAAGAGGAATTAACCAAAGGCTCAGCGTGCCGTGCCGGAACCAGATTAGGGCCTGAAGCCATCCTGCGGTGTTGCGGCCAGGTCACAAGAAAGCGAGTTGAAGAAAGGAGCTCAGGGGCACTGTAATTCACAAACCTGCAGAGTTATAAATGACAGCTATCATCCAAAAATAGACTGAAGTAAGGCTGCCAAGAGGACTTGAAAGCGGGGCAGAATTGCAGGAAACCGATTTCAGGAGGTAGACTGGAATTGCATTGAAAGCATAGGAAAAGAGGCAGAACGTCCACAATGATGCACTTGGCCAAAAAGGGCGTATGCGTTTTTTCCTGAATATATTCAGGAGAAAACGCATACGCCCTTTTTGGCCAACCAAGCAAGCTTGCAAAGGAAATCTGCACTACAATGAAGTCTCACTTCCCCCCGGTCAAAAGGGCCATCTGAAAAAAGTGTAAAATCCAGAAAGGCAGGACAGGCCATGGAGAACTGGGAGCCTTGTTATGCTGATGGGCGGGATGTAAATTGCCAACAGACACTCGGGAGAAGTGTATGGTGTTTCCTGAAACATCTAAAAAACAAAGCAACAGAACCTAGGGCACTTCCACTTATGGTCCTATAGCTTAGGGAAATTAAAATCAAAAAGACACAGCCACCCCAAAGTTTGGGACGCCTCTGTTTACAAGAACCTCGTTTACAGTACAAGTTCAACATCGCAGAAAGTGAAAAATGGATAAAGAAGTTGTGGTATTTACTTACAAAGCAATATCACTCAGCAATGAAATCTATGTCATCAGGCCCTTAGCATCACAATGAGTGGATTCAGGTATGATGATTCTAACTGAAGTACGTCACACAGAAAAAGAAACATCATAAGATATCAGTAATACACAGAATGTAAACTTGGCTACACAGGAACTGAATTACAGAACAGAACAGGGTCTCAAATTTAGAAAACCAACTTATGCTTGCTTAAGGGGAAAGGTGAGTTGGGGTGCTGCATAAAACCAGAGATTGAAATGAGCACAGATAAAGTTCCTTAAGTCAAATATGGAATAGACAAGAGCTACTCCTTGCTCAACGAAATGGACTCAACACCGCATATTAAACGCCTAAGAATGTACCTGACTAGTAAGTATCTTAAAACCTATGGATTGCTATGTCTCCGAAAGAGAATCAAGCATGTGTACAGGGGCATAAACGCAGCAGTGATAGGATTGGAGAGGTTCGGTGAGCAAATGAAGACCCTTTGAAGTCATATTGCATGGTACCCATTCCACGGGTTTCAACTACCCAGGTTTAAGGTATTCTTCCTTCAGCTAAAACATGCATGTGGAACCTAGAGTATGATCAACCATGTGATCGGGAGACGTGTTCAAATATGTCTCAGTTTTCCTCCCCTGGTACTCGGGTGCAACATTCCAGACGCTTTACTAACACTCTCCCCACTTGGAGAGTCAGTGCCTTTAACCTCCTGTTTGGCCCAGTTTGCAATTTCTGCGGAAGATGAACAGGAATAGCGAGAACCAATGAGAGGCTAGCTGGAGGTGTCTGGACGGGCAAATTTAACTCTCATTTCCCACCAGGAAGAGGAATTAACCAAAGGCTCAGCATGCCGGGCCGGAACCAGATTAGGGCCTGAAACCATCCTGCGGTGTTGCAGCCAGGTCACAAGAAAGCGAGTTGAAGAAAGGAGCTCAGGGGCACTGTAATTCACAAACCTGCAGAGTTATAAATGACAGCTATCGTCCAAAAATAGACTGAAGTAAGGCTGCCAAGAGGACTTGAAAGCGGGGCAGAATTGCAGGAAACCGATTTCAGGAGGTAGACTGGAATTGCATTGAAAGCATAGGAAAAGAGGCAGAACGTCCACAATGATGCACTTGGCCAAAAAGGGCGTATGCGTTTTTTCCTGAATATATTCAGGAAAAAACGCATACGCCCTTTTTGGCCAACCAAGCAAGCTTGCAAAGGAAATCTGCACTACAATGAAGTCTCACTTCCCCCCGGTCAAAAGGGCCATCTGAAAAAAGTGTAAAATCCAGAAAGGCAGGACAGGCCATGGAGAACTGGGAGCCTTGTTATGCTGATGGGCGGGATGTAAATTGCCAACAACCACTCGGGAGAAGTGTATGGTGTTTCCTGAAACATCTAAAAAACAAAGCAACAGAGCCTAGGGCACTGCCACTTATGGTCTTATAGCTTAGGGAAATTAAAATCAAAAAGACACAGCCACCCCAAAGTTTGGGACGCCTCTGTTTACAAGAACCTCGTTTACAGTACAAGTTCAACATCGCAGAAAGTGAAAAATGGATAAAGAAGTTGTGGTATTTACTTACAAAGCAATATCACTCAGCAATGAAATCTATGTCATCAGGCCCTTAGCATCACAATGAGTGGATTCAGGTATGATGATTCTAACTGAAATAAGTCACACAGAAAAAGAAACATCATAAGATATCAGTAATACACGGAATGTAAACTTGGCTACACAGGAACTGAATTACAGAACAGAACAGGGTCTCAAATTTAGAAAACCAACTTATGCTTGCTTAAGGGTAAAGGTGAGTTGGGGTGCTGCATAAAACCAGAGATTGAAATGAGCACAGATAAAGTTCCTTAAGTCAAATATGGAATAGACAAGAGCTACTCCTTGCTCAACGAAATGGACTCAACACCGCATATTAAACGCCTAAGAATGTACCTGACTAGTAAGTATCTTAAAACCTATGGATTGCTATGTCTCCGAAAGAGAATCAAGCATGTGTACAGGGGCATAAACGCAGCAGTGATAGGATTGGAGATGTTCGGTGGGCAAATGAAGACCGTTTGAAGTCATATTGCATGGTACCCATTACACGGGTCTTAACTCTCCAGGTTTAAGGTATTCTTCCTTCAGCTAAAACATGCATGTGGAACCCAAGTATGATCAACCATGTGAACGGGAGACGTGTTCAAATATGTCTCAGTTTTCCTCCCCTGGTACTCGGGTGCAACACTCCAGACGCTTTACTAACACTCTCCCGACTTGGAGAGTCAGTCCCTTTAAACTCCTGTTTGGCCCAGTTTGCAATTTCTGCGGAAGATGAACAGGAATAGCGAGAACCAATGAGAGACTAGCTGGAGGTGTCTGGACGGGCAAATTTAACTCTCATTTCCCACCAGGAAGAGGAATTAACCAAAGGCTCAGCGTGCCGTGCCGGAACCAGATTAGGGCCTGAAGCCATCCTGCGGTGTTGCGGCCAGCTCAAAAGAAAGCGAGTTGAAGAAAGGAGCTCAATGGGCACTGTAATTCACAACCCTGCAGAGTTATAAATGACAGCTATCGTCCAAAAATAGACTGAAGTAAGGCTGCCAAGAGGACTTGAAAGCGGGGCAGAATTGCAGGAAACCGATTTCAGGAGGTAGACTGGAATTGCATTGAAAGCATAGGAAAAGAGGCAGAACGTCCACAATGATGCACTTGGCCAAATAGGGCGTATGCGTTTTTTCCTGAATATATTCAGGAAAAAACGCATACGCCATTTTTGGCCAACCAAGCAAGCTTGCAAAGGAAATCTGCACTACAATGAAGTCTCACTTCCCCCTGGTCAAAAGGGCCATCTGAAAAAAGTGTAAAATCCAGAAAGGCAGTACAGGCCATTGAGAACTGGGAGCCTTGTTATGCTGATGGGCGGGATGTAAATTGCCAACAACCACTTGGGAGAAGTGTATGGTGTTTCCTGAAACATCTAAAAAACAAAGCAACAGAGCCTAGGGCACTTCCACTTATGGTCCTATAGCTTAGGGAAATTAAAATCAAAAAGACACAGCCACCCCAAAGTTTGGGACGCCTCTGTTTACAAGAACCTCTTTTACCGTACAAGTTCAACATCGCAGAAAGTGAAAAATGGATAAAGAACTTGTGGTACTTACGTACAATGCAGTATCACTCAGCAATGAAATCTATGTCATCAGGCACGTAGCAGCATAATGAGTAGATTCAGATACGATGATTCTAACTGAAATAAGTCACACAGAAAAAGAAACATCATAAGATATCACTAATACACGGAATGTAAACTTGGCTACACAGGAACTGAATTCCAAAACAGAACAGGTTCTCAAATTTAGAAAACCAACTTATGCTTGCTTAAGGGGAAAGGTGAGTTGGGTTGCTGCATAAAACCAGAGATTGAAATGAGCACAGATAAAGTTCCTTAAGCCAAATATGGAATAGACAAGAGCCACTCCTTGCTCAACGAAATGGACTCAACACCGCATATTAAACGCCTAAGAATGTACCTGACTAGTAAGTATCTTAAAACCTATGGATTGCTATGTCTCCGAAAGAGAATCAAGCATGTGTACAGGGGCATAAACGCAGCAGTGATAGGATTGGAGAGGTTCGGTGAGCAAATGAAGACCCTTTGAAGTCATATTGCATGGTACCCATTCCACGGGTTTCAATTACCCAGGTTTTAGGTATTCTTCCTTCAGCTAAAACATGCATGTGGAACCCAGAGTATGATCAACCATGTGATCGGGAGACGTGTTCAAATATGTCTCAGTTTTCCTCCCTTGGTACTCGGGTGCAACATTCCAGACGCTTTACTAACACTCTCCCCACTTGGAGAGTCAGCGCCTTTAACCTCCTGTTTGGCACAGTTTGCAAATTCTGCGGAAGATGAACAGGAATAGCAAGAACCAATGAGAGGCTAGCTGGAGGTGTCTGGACGGGCAAATTTAACTCTCATTTCCCAACAGGAAGAGGAAATAACCAAAGGCTCAGCGTGCCGTGCCGGAACCAGTATAGGGCCTGAAGTCATCCTGCGGTGTTGCGGCCAGGTCACAAGAAAGCGAGTTGAAGAAAGGAGCTCAGGGGCACTGTAATTCACAAACCTGCAGAGTTATAAATGACAGCTATCGTCCAAAAATAGACTGAAGTAAGGCTGCCAAGAGGACTTGAAAGCGGGGCAGAATTGCAGGAAACCGATTTCAGGAGGTAGACTGGAATTGCATTGAAAGCATAGGAAAAGAGGCAGAACGTCCACAATGATGCACTTGGCCAAAAAGGGCGTATGCGTTTTTTCCTGAATATATTCAGGAAAAAACGCATACGCCCTTTTTGGCCAACCAAGCAAGCTTGCAAAGGAAATCTGCACTACAATGAAGTCTCACTTCCCCCCGGTCAAAAGGGCCATCTGAAAAAAGTGTAAAATCCAGAAAGGCAGGACAGGCCATGGAGAACTGGGAGCCTTGTTATGCTGATGGGCGGGATGTAAATTGCCAACAACCACTCGGGAGAAGTGTATGGTGTTTCCTGAAACATCTAAAAAACAAAGCAACAGAACCTAGGGCACTTCCACTTATGGTCCTATAGTTTAGGGAAATTAAAATCAAAAAGACACAGCCACCCCAAAGTTTGGAACGGCTCTGTTTACAAGAACCTCGTTTACAGTACAAGTTCAACATCACAGAAAGTGAAAAATGGATAAAGAAGTTGTGGTATTTACTTACAAAGCAATATCACTCAGCAATGAAATCTGTGTCATCAGGCCCTTAGCAGGACAATGAGTGGATTCAGGTATGATGATTCTAACTGAAGTAAGTCACACAGAAAAAGAAACATCATAAGATATCAGTAATACACGGAATGTAAACTTGGCTACACAGGAACTGAATTACAGAACAGAACAGGGTCTCAAATTTAGAAAACCAACTATGCTTGCTTAAGGGTAAAGGTGAGTTGGGGTGCTGCATAAAACCAGAGATTGAAATGAGCACAGATAAAGTTCCTTAAGTCAAATATGGAATAGACAAGAGCTACTCCTTGCTCAACGAAATGGACTCAACACCGCATATTAAACGCCTAAGAATGTGCCTGACTAGTAAGTATCTTAAAACCTATGGATTGCTATGTCTCCGAAAGAGAATCAAGCATGTGTACAGGGGCATAAACGCAGCAGTGATAGGATTGGAGAGGTTCGGTGAGCAAATGAAGACCCTTTGAAGTCATATTGCATGGTACCCATTACACGGGTCTTAACTCTCCAGGTTTAAGGTATTCTTCCTTCAGCTAAAACATGCATGTGGAACCCAAGTATGATCAACCATGTGAACGGGAGACGTGTTCAAATATGTCTCAGTTTTCCTCCCTTGGTACTCGGGTGCAACATTCCAGACGCTTTACTAACACTCTCCCGACTTGGAGAGTCAGTCCCTTTAAACTCCTGTTTGGCCCAGTTTGCAATTTCTGCGGAAGATGAACAGGAATAGCGAGAACCAATGAGAGACTAGCTGGAGGTGTCTGGACGGGCAAATTTAACTCTCATTTCCCAACAGGAAGAGGAAATAACCAAAGGCTCAGCGTGCCGTACCGGAACCAGATTAGGGCCTGAAGTCATCCTGCGGTGTTGCGGCCAGGTCACAAGAAAGCGAGTTGAAGAAAGGAGCTCAGGGGCACTGTAATTCACAAACCTGCAGAGTTATAAATGACAGCTATCGTCCAAAAATAGACTGAAGTAAGGCTGCCAAGAGGACTTGAAAGCGGGGCAGAATTGCAGGAAACCGATTTCAGGAGGTAGACTGGAATTGCATTGAAAGCATAGGAAAAGAGGCAGAACGTCCACAATGATGCACTTGGCCAAAAAGGGCGTATGCGTTTTTTCCTGAATATATTCAGGAAAAAACGCATACGCCCTTTTTGGCCAACCAAGCAAGCTTGCAAAGGAAATCTGCACTACAGTGAAGTCTCACTTCCCCCCGGTCAAAAGGGCCATCTGAAAAAAGTGTAAAATCCAGAAAGGCAGGACAGGCCATGGAGAACTGGGAGCCTTGTTATGCTGATGGGCGGGATGTAAATTGCCAACAACCACTCGGGAGAAGTGTATGGTGTTTCCTGAAACATCTAAAAAACAAAGCAACAGAACCTAGGGCACTTCCACTTATGGTCCTATAGCTTAGGGAAATTAAAATCAAAAAGACACAGCCACCCCAAAGTTTGGAACGGCTCTGTTTACAAGAACCTCGTTTACAGTACAAGTTCAACATCACAGAAAGTGAAAAATGGATAAAGAAGTTGTGGTGTTTACTTACAAAGCAATATCACTCAGCAATGAAATCTGTGTCATCAGGCCCTTAGCAGCACAATGAGTGGATTCAGGTATGATGATTCTAACTGAAGTAAGTCACACAGAAAAAGAAACATCATAAGATATCACTAATACACGGAATGTAAACTTGGCTACACAGGAACTGAATTACAGAACAGAACAGGGTCTCAAATTTAGAAAACCAACTATGCTTGCTTAAGGGTAAAGGTGAGTTGGGGTGCTGCATAAAACCAGAGATTGAAATGAGCACAGATAAAGTTCCTTAAGTCAAATATGGAATAGACAAGAGCTACTCCTTGCTCAACGAAATGGACTCAACACCGCATATTAAACGCCTAAGAATGTGCCTGACTAGTAAGTATCTTAAAACCTATGGATTGCTATGTCTCCGAAAGAGAATCAAGCATGTGTACAGGGGCATAAACGCAGCAGTGATAGGATTGGAGAGGTTCGGTGAGCAAATGAAGACCCTTTGAAGTCATATTGCATGGTACCCATTACACGGGTCTTAACTCTCCAGGTTTAAAGTATTCTTCCTTCAGCTAAAACATGCATGTGGAACCCAAGTATGATCAACCATGTGAACGGGAGACGTGTTCAAATATGTCTCAGTTTTCCTCCCCTGGTACTCGGGTGCAACATTCCAGACGCTTTACTAACACTCTCCCCACTTAGAGAGTCAGCGCCTTTAACCTCCGCTTTGGCCCAGTTTGCAATTTCTGCGGAAGATGAACAGGAATAGCGAGAACCAATGAGAGACTAGCTGGAGGTGTTTGGACGGGCAAATTTAACTCTCATTTCCCACCAGGAAGAGGAAATAACCAAAGGCTCAGCATGCCGTACCGGAACCAGATTAGGGCCTGAAGCCATCCTGCGGTGTTGCGGGCAGGTCACAAGAAAGCGAGTTGAAGAAAGGAGCTCAGGGGCACTGTAATTCACAAACCTGCAGAGTTATAAATGACAGCTATCATCCAAAAATAGACTGAAGTAAGGCTGCCAAGAGGACTTGAAAGCGGGGCAGAATTGCAGGAAACCGATTTCAGGAGGTAGACTGGAATTGCATTGAAAGCATAGGAAAAGAGGCAGAACGTCCACAATGATGCACTTGGCCAAAAAGGGCGTATGCGTTTTTTCCTGAATATATTCAGGAAAAAACGCATACGCCCTTTTTGGCCAACCAAGCAAGCTTGCAAAGGAAATCTGCACTACAATGAAGTCTCACTTCCCCCCGGTCAAAAGGGCCATCTGAAAAAAGTGTAAAATCCAGAAAGGCAGGACACGCCATGGAGAACTGGGAGCCTTGTTATGCTGATGGGCGGGATGTAAATTGCCAAAAACCACTC
Organism: Delphinus delphis; assembly: GCF_949987515.2. Lineage (NCBI taxonomy): Eukaryota > Metazoa > Chordata > Mammalia > Artiodactyla > Delphinidae > Delphinus > Delphinus delphis. The sequence goes on from NW_027192834.1 coordinate 60,808, forward strand.
GGGAGAAGTGTATGGTGTTTCCTGAAACATCTAAAAAACAAAGCAACAGAACCTAGGGCACTTCCACTTATGGTCCTATAGCTTAGGGAAATTAAAATCAAAAAGACACAGCCACCCCAAAGTTTGGAACGGCTCTGTTTACAAGAACCTCGTTTACAGTACAAGTTCAACATCGCAGAAAGTGAAAAATGGATAAAGAAGTTGTGGTATTTACTTACAAAGCAATATCACTCAGCAATGAAATCTGTGTCATCAGGCCCTTAGCAGAACAATGAGTGGATTCAGGTATGATGATTCTAACTGAAATAAGTCACACAGAAAAAGAAACATCATAAGATATCAGTAATACACGGAATGGAAACTTGGCTACACAGGAACTGAATTACAGAACAGAACAGGGTCTCAAATTTAGAAAACCAACTTATTCTTACTTAAGGGTAAAGGTGAGTTGGGGTGCTGCATAAAACCAGAGATTGAAATGAGCACAGATAAAGTTCCTTAAGCCAAATATGGAATAGACCAGAGCTACTCCTTGCTCAACGAAATGGACTCAACACCCCATATTAAACGCCTAAGAATGTACCTGACTAGTAAGTATCTTAAAACCTATGGATTGCTATGTCTCCAAAAGAGAATCAAGCATGTGTACAGGGGCATAAACGCAGCAGTGATAGGATTGGAGAGGTTCGGTGAGCAAATGAAGACCCTTTGAAGTCATATTGCATGGTACCCATTCCACGGGTTTCAACTACCCAGGTTTAAGGTATTATTCCTTCAGCTAAAACATGCATGTGGAACCTAGAGTATGATCAACCATGTGATCGGGAGACGTGTTCAAATATGTCTCAGTTTTCCTCCCCTGGTACTCGGGTGCAACATTCCAGACGCTTTACTAACACTCTCCCGACTTGGAGAGTCAGTCCCTTTAACCTCCTGTTTGGCCCAGTTTGCAATTTCTGCGGAAGATGAACAGGAATAGCGAGAACCAATGAGAGGCTAGCTGGAGGTGTCTGGACGGGCAAATTTAACTCTCATTTCCCACCAGGAAGAGGAATTAACCAAAGGCTCAGCATGCCGGGCCGGATCCAGATTAGGGCCTGAAGCCATCCTGCGGTGTTGCGGACAGGTCACAAGAAAGCGAGTTGAAGAAAGGAGCTCAGGGGCACTGTAATTCACAAACCTGCAGAGTTATAAATGACAGCTATCGTCCAAAAATAGACTGAAGTAAGGCTGCCAAGAGGACTTGAAAGCGGGGCAGAATTGCAGGAAACCGATTTCAGGAGGTAGCCTGGAATTGCATTGAAAGCATAGGAAAAGAGGCAGAACGTCCACAATGATGCACTTGGCCAAAAAGGGCGTATGCGTTTTTTCCTGAATATATTCAGGAAAAAACGCATACGCCCTTTTTGGCCAACCAAGCAAGCTTGCAAAGGAAATCTGCACTACAATGAAGTGTCACTTCCCCTGGTCAAAAGGGCCATCTGAAAAAAGTGTAAAATCCAGAAAGGCAGGACAGGCCATGGAGAACTGGGAGCCTTGTTATGCTGATGGGCGGGATGTAAATTGCCAACAGACACTCGGGAGAAGTGTATGGTGTTTCCTGAAACATCTAAAAAACAAAGCAACAGAGCCTAGGGCACTGCCACTTATGGTCTTATAGCTTAGGGAAATTAAAATCAAAAAGACACAGCCACCCCAAAGTTTGGGACGCCTCTGTTTACAAGAACCTCGTTTACAGTACAAGTTCAACATCGCAGAAAGTGAAAAATGGATAAAGAAGTTGTGGTATTTACTTACAAAGCAATATCACTCAGCAATGAAATCTATGTCATCAGGCCCTTAGCATCACAATGAGTGGATTCAGGTATGATGATTCTAACTGAAGTAAGTCACACAGAAAAAGAAACATCATAAGATATCAGTAATACACGGAATGGAAACTTGGCTACACAGGAACTGAATTACAGAACAGAACAGGGTCTCAAATTTAGAAAACCAACTTATGCTTGCTTAAGGGTAAAGGTGAGTTGGGGTGCTGCATAAAACCAGAGATTGAAATGAGCACAGATAAAGTTCCTTAAGTCAAATATGGAATAGACAAGAGCTACTCCTTGCTCAACGAAATGGACTCAACACCGCATATTAAACGCCTAAGAATGTACCTGACTAGTAAGTATCTTAAAACCTATGGATTGCTATGTCTCCGAAAGAGAATCAAGCATGTGTACAGATGCATAAACGCAGCAGTGATAGGATTGGAGACGTTCGGTGAGCAAATGAAGACCCTTTGAATTCATATTACATGGTACCCATTACACGGGTCTTAACTCTCCAGGTTTAAGGTATTCTTCCTTCAGCTAAAACATGCATGTGGAACCCAAGTATGATCAACCATGTGAACGGGAGACGTGTTCAAATATGTCTCAGTTTTCCTCCCCTGGTACTCGGGTGCAACATTCCAGACGCTTTACTAACACTCTCCCCACTTGGAGAGTCAGTCCCTTTAAACTCCTGTTTGGCCCAGTTTGCAATTTCTGCGGAAGATGAACAGGAATAGCGAGAACCAATGAGAGACTAGCTGGAGGTGTCTGGACGGGCAAATTTAACTCTCATTTCCCACCAGGAAGAGGAATTAACCAAAGGCTCAGCGTGCCGTGCCGGAACCAGATTAGGGCCTGAAGCCATCCTGCGGTGTTGCGGCCAGCTCAAAAGAAAGCGAGTTGAAGAAAGGAGCTCAGGGGCACTGTAATTCACAAACCTGCAGAGTTATAAATGACAGCTATCGTCCAAAAATAGACTGAAGTAAGGCTGCCAAGAGGACTTGAAAGCGGGGCAGAATTGCAGGAAACCGATTTCAGGAGGTAGACTGGAATTGCATTGAAAGCATAGGAAAAGAGGCAGAACGTCCACAATGATGCACTTGGCCAAAAAGGGCGTATGCGTTTTTTCCTGAATATATTCAGGAAAAAACGCATACGCCATTTTTGGCCAACCAAGCAAGCTTGCAAAGGAAATCTGCACTACAATGAAGTCTCACTTCCCCCTGGTCAAAAGGGCCATCTGATAAAAGTGTAAAATCAAGAAAGGCAGGACAGGCCATGGAGAACTGGGAGCCTTGTTATGCTGATGGGCGGGATGTAAATTGCCAACAGACACTTGGGAGAAGTGTATGGTGTTTCCTGAAACATCTAAAAAACAAAGCAACAGAGCCTAGGGCACTTCCACTTATGGTCCTATAGCTTAGGGAAATTAAAATCAAAAAGACACAGCCACCCCAAAGTTTGGAACGGCTCTGTTTACAAGAACCTCGTTTACAGTACAAGTTCAACATCGCAGAAAGTGAAAAATGGATAAAGAACTTGTGGTACTTACGTACAATGCAGTATCACTCAGCAATGAAATCTATGTCATCAGGCACGTAGCAGCATAATGAGTAGATTCAGGTACGATGATTCTAACTGAAATAAGTCACACAGAAAAAGAAACATCATAAGATATCACTAATACACGGAATGTAAACTTGGCTACACAGGAACTGAATTCCAAAACAGAACAGGTTCTCAAATTTAGAAAACCAACTTATGCTTGCTTAAGGGGAAAGGTGAGTTGGGTTGCTGCATAAAACCAGAGATTGAAATGAGCACAGATAAAGTTCCTTAAGCCAAATATGGAATAGACAAGAGCCACTCCTTGCTCAACGAAATGGACTCAACACCGCATATTAAACGCCTAAGAATGTACCTGACTAGTAAGTATCTTAAAACCTATGGATTGCTATGTCTCCGAAAGAGAATCAAGCATGTGTACAGGGGCATAAACGCAGCAGTGATAGGATTGGAGAGGTTCGGTGAGCAAATGAAGACCCTTTGAAGTCATATTGCATGGTACCCATTCCACGGGTTTCAATTACCCAGGTTTTAGGTAATCTTCCTTCGGCTAAAACAGGCATGTGGAACCCAGAGTATGATCAACCATGTGATCGGGAGACGTGTTCAAATATGTCTCAGTTTTCCTCCCCTGGTACTCGGGTGCAACATTCCAGACGCTTTACTAACACTCTCCCCACTTGGAGAGTCAGCGCCTTTAACCTCCTGTTTGGCACAGTTTGCAATTTCTGCGGAAGATGAACAGGAATAGCGAGAACCAATGAGAGGCTAGCTGGAGGTGTCTGGACGGGCAAATTTAACTCTCATTTCCTAACAGGAAGAGGAAATAACCAAAGGCTCAGCGTGCCGTACCGGAACCAGATTAGGGCCTGAAGCCATCCTGCGGTGTTGCGGCCAGCTCAAAAGAAAGCAAGTTGAAGAAAGGAGCTCAGGGGCACTGTAATTCACAAACCTGCAGAGTTATAAATGACAGCTATCATCCAAAAATAGACTGAAGTAAGGCTGCCAAGAGGACTTGAAAGCGGGGCAGAATTGCAGGAAATCGATTTCAGGAGGTAGACTGGAATTGCATTGAAAGCATAGGAAAAGAGGCAGAACGTCCACAATGATGCACTTGGCCAAAAAGGGCGTATGCGTTTTTTCCTGAATATATTCAGGAAAAAACGCATACGCCCTTTTTGGCCAACCAAGCAAGCTTGCAAAGGAAATCTGCACTACAATGAAGTCTCACTTCCCCCCGGTCAAAAGGGCCATCTGAAAAAAGTGTAAAATCCAGAAAGGCAGGACAGGTCATGGAGAACTGGGAGCCTTGTTATGCTGATGGGCGGGATGTAAATTGCCAACAACCACTCGGGAGAACTGTATGGTGTTTCCTGAAACATCTAAAAAACAAAGCAACAGAGCCTAGGGCACTGCCACTTATGGTCCTATAGCTTAGGGAAATTAAAATCAAAAAGACACAGCCACCCCAAAGTTTGGGACGCCTCTGTTTACAAGAACCTCGTTTCCAGTACAAGTTCAACATCGCAGAAAGTGAAAAATGGATAAAGAAGTTGTGGTATTTACTTACAAAGCAATATCACTCAGCAATGAAATCTATGTCATCAGGCCCTTAGCATCACAATGAGTGGATTCAGGTATGATGATTCTAACTGAAATAAGTCACACAGAAAAAGAAACATCATAAGATATCAGTAATACACGGAATGTAAACTTGGCTACACAGGAACTGAATTACAGAACAGAACAGGGACTCAAATTTAGAAAACCAACTTATGCTTGCTTAAGGGGAAAGGTGAGTTGGGGTGCTGCATAAAACCAGAGATTGAAATGAGCACAGATAAAGTTCCTTAAGCCAAATATGGAATAGACAAGAGCTACTCCTTGCTCAACGAAATGGACTCAACACCGCATATTAAACGTCTAAGAATGTACCTGACTAGTAAGTATCTTAAAACCTATGGATTGCTATGTCTCCGAAAGAGAATCAAGCATGTGTACAGGGGCATAAACGCAGCAGTGATAGGATTGGAGAGGTTCGGTGAGCAAATGAAGACCCTTTGAAGTCATATTGCATGGTACCCATTACACGGGTCTTAACTCTCCAGGTTTAAGGTATTCTTCCTTCAGCTAAAACATGCATGTGGAACCCAAGTATGATCAACCATGTGAACGGGAGACGTGTTCAAATATGTCTCAGTTTTCCTCCCCTGGTACTCGGGTGCAACATTCCAGACGCTTTACTAACACTCTCCCCACTTGGAGAGTCAGCGCCTTTAACCTCCTGTTTGGCCCAGTTTTGCAATTTCTGTGGAAGATTAACAGGAATAGCGAGAACCAATGAGAGACTAGCTGGAGGTGTTTGGACGGGCAAATTTAACTCTCATTTCCCACCAGGAAGAGGAAATAACCAAAGGCTCAGCGTGCCGTGCCGGAACCAGATTAGGGCCTGAAGCCATCCTGCGGTGTTGCGGCCAGGTCACAAGAAAGCAAGTTGAAGAAAGGAGCTCAGGGGCACTGTAATTCACAAACCTGCAGAGTTATAAATGACAGCTATCGTCCAAAAATAGACTGAAGTAAGGCTGCCAAGAGGACTTGAAAGCGGGGCAGAATTGCAGGAAACCGATTTCAGGAGGTAGACTGGAATTGCATTGAAAGCATAGGAAAAGAGGCAGAACGTCCACAATGATGCACTTGGCCAAAAAGGGCGTATGCGTTTTTTCCTGAATATATTCAGGAAAAAACGCATACGCCCTTTTTGGCCAACCAAGCAAGCTTGCAAAGGAAATCTGCACTACAATGAAGTCTCACTTCCCCCCGGTCAAAAGGGCCATCTGAAAAAAGTGTAAAATCCAGAAAGGCAGAACAGGCCATGGAGAACTGGGAGCCTTGTTATGCTGATGGGCGGGATGTAAATTGCCAACAACCACTCGGGAGAAGTGTATGGTGTTTCCTGAAACATCTAAAAAACAAAGCAACAGAACCTAGGGCACTTCCACTTATGGTCCTATAGCTTAGGGAAATTAAAATCAAAAAGACACAGCCACCCCAAAGTTTGGAACGGCTCTGTTTACAAGAACCTCGTTTACAGTACAAGTTCAACATCGCAGAAAGTGAAAAATGGATAAAGAAGTTGTGGTATTTACTTACAAAGCAATATCACTCAGCAATGAAATCTGTGTCATCAGGCCCTTAGCAGCACAATGAGTGGATTCAGGTATGATGATTCTAACTGAAATAAGTCACACAGAAAAAGAAACATCATAAGATATCAGTAATACACGGAATGTAAACTTGGCTACACAGGAACTGAATTACAGAACAGAACAGGGTCTCAAATTTAGAAAACCAACTTATGCTTGCTTAAGGGTAAAGGTGAGTTGGGGTGCAGCATAAAACCACAGACTGAAATGAGCACAGATAAAGTTCCTTAAGCCAAATATGGAATAGACAAGAGCTACTCCTTGCTCAACGAAATGGACTCAACACCGCATATTAAACGCCTAAGAATGTACCTGACTAGTAAGTATCTTAAAACCTATGGATTGCTATGTCTCCGAAAGAGAATCAAGCATGTGTACAGGGGCATAAACGCAGCAGTGATAGGATTGGAGAGGTTCGGTGAGCAAATGAAGACCCTTTGAAGTCATATTGCATGGTACCCATTCCACGGGTTTCAACTACCCAGTTTTAAGGTATTCTTCCTTCAGCTAAAACATGCATGTGGAACCTAGAGTATGATCAACCATGTGATCGGGAGACGTGTTCAAATATGTCTCAGTTTTCCTCCCCTGGTACTCGGGTGCAACATTCCAGACACTTTACTAACACTCTCCCCACTTGGAGAGTCAGTCCCTTTAACCTCCTGTTAGGCCCAGTTTGCAATTTCTGTGGAAGATGAACAGGAATAGCGAGAACCAATGAGAGGCTAGCTGGAGGTGTCTGGACGGGCAAATTTAACTCTCATTTCCCACCAGGAAGAGGAATTATCCAAAGGCTCAGCATGCCAGGCCTGAACCAAATTAGGGCCTGAAGCCATCCTGCGGTGTTGCGGCCAGGTCACAAGAAAGCGAGTTGAAGAAAGGAGCTCAGGGGCACTGTAATTCACAAACCTGCAGAGTTATAAATGACAGCTATCGTCCAAAAATAGACTGAAGTAAGGCTACCAAGAGGACTTGAAAGCGGGGCAGAATTGCAGGAAACCGATTTCAGGAGGTAGACTGGAATTGCACTGAAAGCATAGGAAAAGAGGCAGAACGTCCACAATGATGCACTTGGCCAAAAAGGGCGTATGCGTTTTTTCCTGAATATATTCAGGAAAAAACGCATACACCCTTTTTGGCCAACCAAGCAAGCTTGCAAAGGAAATCTGCACTACAATGAAGGCTCACTTCCCCCCGGTCAAAAGGGCCATCTGAAAAAAGTGTAAAATCCAGAAAGGCAGGACAGGCCATGGAGAACTGGGAGCCTTGTTATGCTGATGGGCGGGATGTAAATTGCCAACAGACACTCGGGAGAAGTGTATGGTGTTTCCTGAAACATCTAAAAAACAAAGCAACAGAGCCTAGGGCACTGCCACTTATGGTCCTATAGCTTAGGGAAATTAAAATCAAAAAGACACAGCCACCCCAAAGTTTGGGACGCCTCTGTTTACAAGAACCTCGTTTACAGTACAAGTTCAACATCGCAGAAAGTGAAAAATGGATAAAGAAGTTGTGGTATTTACTTACAAAGCAATATCACTCAGCAATGAAATCTATGTCATCAGGCCCTGAGCATCACAAGGAGTGGATTCAGGTATGATGATTCTAACTGAAATAAGTCACACAGAAAAAGAAACATCATAAGATATCAGTAATACACGGAATGTAAACTTGGCTACACAGGAACTGAATTACAGAACAGAACAGGGTCTCAAATTTAGAAAACCAACTTATGCTTGCTTAAGGGGAAAGGTGAGTTGGGGTGCTGCATAAAACCAGAGATTGAAATGAGCACAGATAAAGTTCCTTAAGTCAAATATGGAATAGACAAGAGCTACTCCTTGCTCAACGAAATGGACTCAACACCGCATATTAAACGCCTAAGAATGTACCTGACTAGTAAGTATCTTAAAACCTATGGATTGCTATGTCTCCGAAAGAGAATCAAGCATGTGTACAGGGGCATAAACGCAGCAGTGATAGGATTGGAGAGGTTCGGTGAGCAAATGAAGACCCTTTGAAGTCATATTGCATGGTACCCATTACACGGGTCTTAACTCTCCAGGTTTAAGGTATTCTTCCTTCAGCTAAAACATGCATGTGGAACCCAAGTATGATCAACCATGTGAACGGGAGACGTGTTCAAATATGTCTCAGTTTTCCTCCCCTGGTACTCGGGTGCAACATTCCAGACGCTTTACTAACACTCTCCTGACTTGGAGAGTCAGGCCCTTTAAACTCCTGTTTGGCACAGTTTGCAATTTCTGCGGAAGATGAACAGGAATAGCGAGAACCAATGAGAGACTAGCTGGAGGTGTCTGGACGGGCAAATTTAACTCTCATTTCCCACCAGGAAGAGGAATTAACCAAAGGCTCAGCGTGCCGTGCCGGAACCAGATTAGGGCCTGAAGCCATCCTGCGGTGTTGCGGCCAGCTCAAAAGAAAGTGAGTTGAAGAAAGGAGCTCAGGGGCAGTGTAATTCACAAACCTGCAGAGTTATAAATGACAGCTATCGTCCAAAAATAGACTGAAGTAAGGCTGCCAAGAGGACTTGAAAGCGGGGCAGAATTGCAGGAAACCGATTTCAGGAGGTAGACTGGAATTGCATTGAAAGCATAGGAAAAGAGGCAGAACGTCCACAATGATGCACTTGGCCAAAAAGTGCGTATGCGTTTTTTCCTGAATATATTCAGGAAAAAACGCATATGCCGTTTTTGGCCAACCAAGCAAGCAAGCAAAGGAAATCTGCACTACAATGAAGTCTCACTTCCCCCTGGTCAAAAGGGCCATCTGAAAAAAGTGTAAAATCCAGAAAGGCAGGACAGGCCATTGAGAACTGGGAGCCTTGTTATGCTGATGGGTGGGATGTAAATTGCCAACAGACACTTGGGAGAAGTGTATGGTGTTTCCTGAAACATCTAAAAAACAAAGCAACAGAGCCTAGGGCACTTCCACTTATGGTCCTATAGCTTAGGGAAATTAAAATCAAAAAAACACAGCCACCCCAAAGTTTGGAACGGCTCTGTTTACAAGAACCTCGTTTACAGTACAAGTTCAACATCGCAGAAAGTGAAAAATGGATAAAGAACTTGTGGTACTTACGTACAATGCAGTATCACTCAGCAATGAAATCTATGTCATCAGGCACGTAGCAGCATAATGAGTAGATTCAGGTACGATGATTCTAACTGAAATAAGTCACACAGAAAAAGAAACATCATAAGATATCACTAATACACGGAATGTAAACTTGGCTACACAGGAACTGAATTCCAAAACAGAACAGGTTCTCAAATTTAGAAAACCAACTTATGCTTGCTTAAGGGGAAAGGTGAGTTGGGTTGCTGCATAAAACCAGAGATTGAAATGAGCACAGATAAAGTTCCTTAAGCCAAATATGGAATAGACAAGAGCCACTCCTTGCTCAACGAAATGGACTCAACACCGCATATTAAACGCCTAAGAATGTACCTGACTAGTAAGTATCTTAAAACCTATGGATTGCTATGTCTCCGAAAGAGAATCAAGCATGTGTACAGGGGCATAAACGCAGCAGTGATAGGATTGGAGAGGTTCGGTGAGCAAATGAAGACCCTTTGAAGTCATATTGCATGGTACCCATTACACGGGTCTCAACTCTCCAGGTTTAAGGTATTCTTCCTTCAGCTAAAACATACATGTGGAACCCAAGTATGATCAACCATGTGAACGGGAGACGTGTTCAAATATGTCTCAGTTTTCCTCCCCTGGTACTCGGGTGCAACATTCCAGACGCTTTACTAACACTCTCCCCACTTGGAGAGTCAGCGCCTTTAACCTCCTGTTTGGCCCAGTTTGCAATTTCTGCGGAAGATGAACAGAAATAGCGAGAACCAATGAGATACTAGCTGGAGGTGTCTGGACGGGCAAATTTAACTCTCATTTCCCACCAGGAAGAGGAAATAACCAAAGGCTCAGCGTGCCGTGGCGGAACCAGATTAGGGCCTGAAGCCATCCTGCGGTGTTGCGGCCAGGTCACAAGAAAGCGAGTTGAAGAAAGGAGCTCAGGGGCACTGTAATTCACAAACCTGCAGAGTTATAAATGACAGCTATCGTCCAAAAATAGACTGAAGTAAGGCTGCCAAGAGGACTTGAAAGCGGGGCAGAATTGCAGGAAACCGATTTCAGGAGGTAGACTGGAATTGCATTGAAAGCATAGGAAAAGAGGCAGAACGTCCACAATGATGCACTTGGCCAAATAGGGCGTATGCGTTTTTTCCTGAATATATTCAGGAAAAAACGCATACGCCCTTTTTGGCCAACCAAGCAAGCTTGCAAAGGAAATCTGCACTACAATGAAGTCTCACTTCCCCCCGGTCAAAAGGGCCATCTGAAAAAAGTGTAAAATCCAGAAAGGCAGGACAGGCCATGGAGAACTGGGAGCCTTGTTATGCTGATGGGCGGGATGTAAATTGCCAACAACCACTCGGGAGAAGTGTATGGTGTTTCCTGAAACATCTAAAAAACAAAGCAACAGAACCTAGGGCACTTCCACTTATGGTCCTATAGCTTAGGGAAATTGAAATCAAAAAGACACAGCCACCCCAAAGTTTGGAACGGCTCTGTTTACAAGAACCTCGTTTACAGTACAAGTTCAACATTGCAGAAAGTGAAAAATGGATAAAGAAGTTGTGGTATTTACTTACAAAGCAATATCACTCAGCAATGAAATCTGTGTCATCAGGCCCTTAGCAGCACAATGAGTGGATTCAGGTATGATGATTCTAACTGAAGTAAGTCACACAGAAAAAGAAACATCATAAGATATCAGTAATACACGGAATGTAAACTTGGCTACACAGGAACTGAATTACAGAACAGAACAGGGTCTCAAATTTAGAAAACCAACTTATGCTTGCTTAAGGGTAAAGGTGAGTTGGGGTGCTGCATAAACCAGAGATTGAAATGAGCACAGATAAAGTTCCTTAAGCCAAATATGGAATAGACAAGAGCTACTCCTTGCTCAACGAAATGGACTCAACACCGCATATTAAACGCCTAAGAATGTACCTGACTAGTAAGTATCTTAAAACCTATGGATAGCTATGTCTCCGAAAGAGAATCAAGCGTGTGTACAGGGGCATAAACGCAGCAGTGATAGGATTGGAGAGGTTCGGTGAGCAAATGAAGACCCTTTGAAGTCATATTGCATGGTACCCATTCCACGGGTCTCAACTCTCCAGGTTTAAGGTATTCTTCCTTCAGCTAAAACATGCATGTGGAACCCAAGTATGATCAACCATGTGAACGGGAGACGTGTTCAAATATGTCTCAGTTTTCCTCCCCTGGTACTCGGGTGCAACATTCCAGACGCTTTACTAACACTCTCCCCACTTGGAGAGTCAGTCCCTTTAACCTCCTGTTTGGCCCAGTTTGCAATTTCTGCGGAAGATGAACAGAAATAGCGAGAACCAATGAGAGACTAGCTGGAGGTGTCTGGACGGGCAAATTTAACTCTCATTTCCCACCAGGAAGAGGAAATAACCAAAGGCTCAGCGTGCCGTGCCGGAACCAGATTAGGGCCTGAAGCCATCCTGCGGTGTTGCGGCCAGGTCACAAGAAAGCGAGTTGAAGAAAGGAGCTCAGGGGCACTGTAATTCACAAACCTGCAGAGTTATAAATGACAGCTATCGTCCAAAAATAGACTGAAGTAAGGCTGCCAAGAGGACTTGAAAGTGGGGCAGAATTGCAGGAAACCGATTTCAGGAGGTAGACTGGAATTGCATTGAAAGCATAGGAAAAGAGGCAGAACGTCCACAATGATGCACTTGGCCAAAAAGGGCGTATGCGTTTTTTCCTGAATATATTCAGGAAAAAACGCATACACCCTTTTTGGCCAACCAAGCAAGCTTGCAAAGGAAATCTGCACTACAATGAAGTCTCACTTCCCCCCGGTCAAAAGGGCCATCTGAAAAAAGTGTAAAATCCAGAAAGGCAGGACAGGCCATGGAGAACTGGGAGCCTTGTTATGCTGATGGGCGGGATGTAAATTGCCAACAACCACTCGGGAGAAGTGTATGGTGTTTCCTGAAACATCTAAAAAACAAAGCAACAGAACCTAGGGCACTTCCACTTATGGTCCTATAGCTTAGGGAAATTAAAATCAAAAAGACACAGCCACCCCAAAGTTTGGAACAGCTCTGTTTACAAGAACCTCGTTTACAGTACAAGTTCAACATCGCAGAAAGTGAAAAATGGATAAAGAAGTTGTGGTATTTACTTACAAAGCAATATCACTCAGCAATGAAATCTGTGTCATCAGGCCCTTAGCAGCACAATGAGTGGATTCAGGTATGATGATTCTAACTGAAATAAGTCACACAGAAAAAGAAACATCATAAGATATCAGTAATACACGGAATGTAAACTTGGCTACACAGGAACTGAATTACAGAACAGAACAGGGTCTCAAATTTAGAAAACCAACTTATTCTTGCTTAAGGGTAAAGGTGAGTTGGGGTGCAGCATAAAACCAGAGACTGAAATGAGCACAGATGAAGTTCCTTAAGCCAAATATGGAATAGACAAGAGCTACTCCTTGCTCAACGAAATGGACTCAACACCGCATATTAAACGCCTAAGAATGTACCTGACTAGTAAGTATCTTAAAACCTATGGATTGCTATGTCTCCGAAAGAGAATCAAGCATGTGTACAGGGGCATAAACGCAGCAGTGATAGGATTGGAGAGGTTCGGTGAGCAAATGAAGACCCTTTGAAGTCATATTGCATGGTACCCATTCCACGGGTTTCAACTACCCAGGTTTAAGGTATTCTTCCTTCAGCTAAAACATGCATGTGGAACCTAGAGTATGATCAACCATGTGATCGGGAGACGTGTTCAAATATGTCTCAGTTTTCCTCCCCTGGTACTCGGGTGCAACATTCCAGACGCTTTACTAACACTCTCCCCACTTGGAGAGTCAGTCCCTTTAACCTCCTGTTTGGCCCAGTTTGCAATTTCTGCGGAAGATGAACAGGAATAGCGAGAACAAATGAGAGGCTAGCTGGAGGTGTCTGGACGGGCAAATTTAACTCTCATTTCCCACCAGGAAGAGGAATTAACCAAAGGCTCAGCATGCCGTGCCGGAACCAGATTAGGGCCTGAAGCCATCCTGCGGTGTTGCGGCCAGGTCACAAGAAAGCGAGTTGAAGAAAGGAGCTCTGGGGCACTGTAATTCACAAACCTGCAGAGTTATAAATGACAGCTGTCGTCCAAAAATAGACTGAAGTAAGGCTGCCAAGAGGACTTGAAAGCGGGGCAGAATTGCAGGAAACCGATTTCAGGAGGTAGACTGGAATTGCATTGAAAGCATAGGAAAAGAGGCAGAACGTCCACAATGATGCACTTGGCCAAAAAGGGCGTATGCGTTTTTTCCTGAATATATTCAGGAAAAAACGCATACGCCCTTTTTGGCCAACCAAGCAAGCTTGCAAAGGAAATCTGCACTACAATGAAGTCTCACTTCCCCCCGGTCAAAAGGGCCATCTGAAAAAAGTGTAAAATCCAGAAAGGCAGGACAGGCCATGGAGAACTGGGAGCCTTGTTATGCTGATGGGCGGGATGTAAATTGCCAACAGACACTCGGGAGAAGTGTATGGTGTTTCCTGAAACATCTAAAAAACAAAGCAACAGAGCCTAGGGCACTGCCACTTATGGTCTTATAGCTTAGGGAAATTAAAATCAAAAAGACACAGCCACCCCAAAGTTTGGGACACCTCTGTTTACAAGAACCTCGTTTACAGTACAAGTTCAACATCGCAGAAAGTGAAAAATGGATAAAGAAGTTGTGGTATTTACTTACAAAGCAATATCACTCAGCAATGAAATCTATGTCATCAGGCCCTTAGCATCACAATGAGTGGATTCAGGTATGATGATTCTAACTGAAATAAGTCACACAGAAAAAGAAACATCATAAGATATCAGTAATACACGGAATGTAAACTTGGCTACACAGGAACTGAATTACAGAACAGAACAGGGTCTCAAATTTAGAAAAGCAACTTATGCTTGCTTAAGGGGAAAGGTGAGTTGGGGTGCTGCATAAAACCAGAGATTGAAATGAGCACAGATAAAGTTCCTTAAGTCAAATATGGAATAGACAAGAGCTACTCCTTGCTCAACGAAATGGACTCAACACCGCATATTAAACGCCTAAGAATGTACCTGACTAGTAAGTATCGTAAAACCTATGGATTGCTATGTCTCCAAAAGAGAATCAAGCATGTGTACAGGGGCATAAACGCAGCAGTGATAGGATTGGAGAGGTTCGGTGAGCAAATGAAGACCCTTTGAAGTCATATTGCATGGTACCCATTCCACGGGTGTCAACTCTCCAGGTTTAAGGTATTCTTCCTTCAGCTAAAACATGCATGTGGAACCCAAGTATGATCAACCATGTGAACGGGAGACGTGTTCAAATATGTCTCAGTTTTCCTCCCCTGGTACTCGGGTGCAACATTCCAGACGCTTTACTAACACTCTCCCCACTTGGAGAGTCAGCGCCTTTAACCTCCTGTTTGGCCCAGTTTGCAATTTCTGCGGAAGATGAACAGGAATAGCGAGAACCAATGAGAGACTACCTGGAGGTGTCTGGACGGGCAAATTTAACTCTCATTTCCCACCAGGAAGAGGAAATAACCAAAGGCTCAGCGTGCCGTACCGGAACCAGATTAGGGACTGAAGCCATCCTGCGGTGTTGCGGCCAGCTCAAAAGAAAGCGAGTTGAAGAAAGGAGCTCAGGGGCACTGTAATTCACAAACCTGCAGAGTTATAAATGACAGCTATCGTCCAAAAATAGACCGAAGTAACGCTGCCAAGAGGACTTGAAAGCGGGGCAGAATTGCAGGAAACCGATTTCAGGAGGTAGACTGGAATTGCATTGAAAGCATAGGAAAAGAGGCAGAACGTCCACAATGATGCACTTGGCCAAAAAGGGCGTATGCGTTTTTTCCTGAATATATTCAGGAAAAAACGCATACGCCCTTTTTGGCCAACCAAGCAAGCTTGCAAAGGAAATCTGCACTACAATGAAGTCTCACTTCCCCCCGGTCAAAAGGGCCATCTGAAAAAAGTGTAAAATCCAGAAAGGCAGGACAGGCCATGGAGAACTGGGAGCCTTGTTATGCTGATGGGCGGGATGTAAATTGCCAACAGACACTCGGGAGAAGTGTATGGTGTTTCCTGAAACATCTAAAAAACAAAGCAACACAGCCTAGGGCACTGCCACTTATGGTCTTATAGCTTAGGGAAATTAAAATCAAAAAGACACAGCCACCCCAAAGTTTGGGACGCCTCTGTTTACAAGAACCTCGTTTACAGTACAAGTTCAACATCGCAGAAAGTGAAAAATGGATAAAGAAGTTGTGGTATTTACTTACAAAGCAATATCACTCAGCAATGAAATCTATGTCATCAGGCCCTTAGCATCACAATGAGTGGATTCAGGTATGATGATTCTAACTGAAATAAGTCACACAGAAAAAGAAACATCATAAGATATCAGTAATACACGGAATGTAAACTTGGCTACACAGGAACTGAATTACAGAACAGAACAGGGTCTCAAATTTAGAAAACCAACTTATGCTTGCTTAAGGGGAAAGGTGAGTTGGGGTGCTGCATAAAACCAGAGATTGAAATGAGCACAGATAAAGTTCCTTAAGTCAAATATGGAATAGACAAGAGCTACTCCTTGCTCAACGAAATGGACTCAACACCGCATATTAAACGTCTAAGAATGTACCTGACTAGTAAGTATCGTAAAACCTATGGATTGCTATGTCTCCAAAAGAGAATCAAGCATGTGTACAGGGGCATAAACGCAGCAGTGATAGGATTGGAGAGGTTCGGTGAGCAAATGAAGACCCTTTGAAGTCATATTGCATGGTACCCATTCCACGGGTGTCAACTCTCCAGGTTTAAGGTATTCTTCCTTCAGCTAAAACATGCATGTGGAACCCAAGTATGATCAACCATGTGAACGGGAGACGTGTTCAAATATGTCTCAGTTTTCCTCCCCTGGTACTCGGGTGCAACATTCCAGACGCTTTACTAACACTCTCCCCACTTGGAGAGTCAGCGCCTTTAACCTCCTGTTTGGCCCAGTTTGCAATTTCTGCGGAAGATGAACAGGAATAGCGAGAACAAATGAGAGGCTAGCTGGAGGTGTCTGGACGGGCAAATTTAACTCTCATTTCCCACCAGGAAGAGGAAATAACCAAAGGCTCAGCGTGCTGTACCGGAACCAGATTAGGGCCTGAAGCCATCCTGCGGTGTTGCGGCCAGGTCACAAGAAAGCGAGTTGAAGAAAGGAGCTCAGGGGCACTGTAATTCACAAACCTGCAGAGTTATAAATGACAGCTATCGTCCAAAAATAGACTGAAGTAAGGCTGCCAAGAGGACTTGAAAGCGGGGCAGAATTGCAGGAAACCGATTTCAGGAGGTAGACTGGAATTGCATTGAAAGCATAGGAAAAGAGGCAGAACGTCCACAATGATGCACTTGGCCAAAAAGGGCGTATGCGTTTTTTCCTGAATATATTCAGGAAAAAACGCATACGCCCTTTTTGGCCAACCAAGCAAGCTTGCAAAGGAAATCTGCACTACAATGAAGTCTCACTTCCCCCCGGTCAAAAGGGCCATCTGAAAAAAGTGTAAAATCCAGAAAGGCAACAGGCCATTGAGAACTGGGAGCCTTGTTATGCTGATGGGCGGGATGTAAATTGCCAACAGACACTCGGGAGAAGTGTATGGTGTTTCCTGAAACATCTAAAAAACAAAGCAACAGAGCCTAGGGCACTTCCACTTATGTTCCTATAGCTTAGGGAAATTAAAATCAAAAAGACACAGCCACCCCAAAGTTTGGAACAGCTCTGTTTACAAGAACCTCGTTTACAGTACAAGTTCAACATCGCAGAAAGTGAAAAATGGATAAAGAAGTTGTGGTATTTATTTACAAAGCAATATAACTCAGCAATGAAATCTGTGTCATCAGGCCCTTAGCAGCACAATGAGTGGATTCAGGTATGATGATTCTAACTGAAATAAGTCACACAGAAAAAGAAACATCATAAGATATCAGTAATACACGGAATGTAAACTTGGCTACACAGGAACTGAATTACAGAACAGAACAGGGTCTCAAATTTAGAAAACCAACTTATTCTTGCTTAAGGGTAAAGGTGAGTTGGGGTGCAGCATAAAACCAGAGACTGAAATGAGCACAGATAAAGTTCCTTAAGCCAAATATGGAATAGACAAGAGCTACTCCTTGCTCAACGAAATGGACTCAACACCGCATATTAAACGCCTAAGAATGTACCTGACTAGTAAGTATCTTAAAACCTATGGATTGCTATGTCTCCGAAAGAGAATCAAGCATGTGTACAGGGGCATAAACGCAGCAGTGATAGGATTGGAGAGGTTCGGTGAGCAAATGAAGACCCTTTGAAGTCATATTGCATGGTACCCATTCCACGGGTTTCAACTACCCAGTTTTAAGGTATTCTTCCTTCAGCTAAAACATGCATGTGGAACCTAGAGTATGATCAACCATGTGATCGGGAGACGTGTTCAAATATGTCTCAGTTTTCCTCCCCTGGTACTCGGGTGCAACATTCCAGACGCTTTACTAACACTCTCCCCACTTGGAGAGTCAGTCCCTTTAACCTCCTGTTTGGCCCAGTTTGCAATTTCTGCGGAAGATGAACAGGAATAGCGAGAACCAATGAGAGGCTAGCTGGAGGTGTCTGGACGGGCAAATTTAACTCTCATTTCCCACCAGGAAGAGGAATTAACCAAAGGCTCAGCATGCCGGGCCAGAACCAGATTAGGGCCTGAAGCCATCCTGCGGTGTTGCGGCCAGGTCACAAGAAAGCGAGTTGAAGAAAGGAGCTCAGGGGCACTGTAATTCACAAACCTGCAGAGTTATAAATGACAGCTATCGTCCAAAAATAGACTGAAGTAAGGCTGCCAAGAGGACTTGAAAGCGGGGCAGAATTGCAGGAAACCGATTTCAGGAGGTAGACTGGAATTGCACTGAAAGCATAGGAAAAGAGGCAGAACGTCCACAATGATGCACTTGGCCAAGAAGGGCGTATGCGTTTTTTCCTGAATATATTCAGGAAAAAACGCATACGCCCTTTTTGGCCAACCAAGCAAGCTTGCAAAGGAAATCTGCACTACAATGAAGTCTCACTTCCCCCCGGTCAAAAGGGCCATCTGAAAAAAGTGTAAAATCCAGAAAGGCAGGACAGGCCATGGAGAACTGGGAGCCTTGTTATGCTGATGGGCGGGATGTAAATTGCCAACAGACACTCGGGAGAAGTGTATGGTGTTTCCTGAAACATCTAAAAAACAAAGCAACAGAGCCTAGGGCACTGCCACTTATGGTCCTATAGCTTAGGGAAATTAAAATCAAAAAGACACAGCCACCCCAAAGTTTGGGACGCCTCTGTTTACAAGAACCTCGTTTACAGTACAAGTTCAACATCGCAGAAAGTGAAAAATGGATAAAGAAGTTGTGGTATTTACTTACAAAGCAATATCACTCAGCAATGAAATCTATGTCATCAGGCCCTTAGCATCACAATGAGTGGATTCAGGTATGATGATTCTAACTGAAATAAGTCACACAGAAAAAGAAACATCATAAGATATCAGTAATACACGGAATGTAAACTTGGCTACACAGGAACTGAATTACAGAACAGAACAGGGTCTCAAATTTAGAAAACCAACTTATGCTTGCTTAAGGGTAAAGGTGAGTTGGGGTGCTGCATAAAACCAGAGATTGAAATGAGCACAGATAAAGTTCCTTAAGTCAAATATGGAATAGACAAGAGCTACTCCTTGCTCAACGAAATGGACTCAACACCGCATATTAAACGCCTAAGAATGTACCTGACTAGTAAGTATCTTAAAACCTATGGATTGCTATGTCTCCGAAAGAGAATCAAGCATGTGTACAGGGGCATAAACGCAGCAGTGATAGGATTGGAGAGGTTCGGTGAGCAAATGAAGACCCTTTGAAGTCATATTGCATGGTACCCATTACACGGGTCTTAACTCTCCAGGTTTAAGGTATTCTTCCTTAAGCTAAAACATGCATGTGGAACCCAAGTATGATCAACCATGTGAACGGGAAACGTGTTCAAATATGTCTCAGTTTTCCTCCCCTGGTACTCGGGTGCAACATTCCAGACGCTTTACTAACACTCTCCTGACTTGGAGAGTCAGGCCCTTTAAACTCCTGTTTGGCCCAGTTTGCAATTTCTGCGGAAGATGAACAGGAATAGCGAGAACCAATGAGAGACTAGCTGGAGGTGTCTGGACGGGCAAATTTAACTCTCATTTCCCACCAGGAAGAGGAATTAACCAAATGCTCAGCGTGCCGTGCCGGAACCAGATTAGGGCCTGAAGCCATCCTGCGGTGTTGCGGCCAGGTCACAAGAAAGCTTGTTGAAGAAAGGAGCTCAGGGGCAGTGTAATTCACAAACCTGCAGAGTTATAAATGACAGCTATCGTCCAAAAATAGACTGAAGTAAGGCTGCCAAGAGGACTTGAAAGCGGGGCAGAATTGCAGGAAACCGATTTCAGGAGGTAGACTGGAATTGCATTGAAAGCATAGGAAAAGAGGCAGAACGTCCACAATGATGCACTTGGCCAAAAAGGGCGTATGCGTTTTTTCCTGAATATATTCAGGAAAAAACACATACGCCCTTTTTGGCCAACCAAGCAAGCAAGCAAAGGAAATCTGCACTACAATGAAGTCTCACTTCCCCCTGGTCAAAAGGGCCATCTGAAAAAAGTGTAAAATCCAGAAAGGCAGGACAGGCCATTGAGAACTGGGAGCCTTGTTATGCTGATGGGCGTGATGTAAATTGCCAACAGACACTTGGGAGAAGTGTATGGTGTTTCCTGAAACATCTAAAAAACAAAGCAACAGAGCCTAGGGCACTTCCACTTATGGTCCTATAGCTTAGGGAAATTAAAATCAAAAAGACACAGCCACCCCAAAGTTTGGAACGGCTCTGTTTACAAGAACCTCGTTTACAGTACAAGTTCAACATCGCAGAAAGTGAAAAATGGATAAAGAACTTGTGGTACTTACGTACAATGCAGTATCACTCAGCAATGAAATCTATGTCATCAGGCACGTAGCAGCATAATGAGTAGATTCAGGTACGATGATTCTAACTGAACTAAGTCACACAGAAAAAGAAACATCATAAGATATCACTAATACACGGAATGTAAACTTGGCTACACAGGAAATGAATTCCAAAACAGAACAGGTTCTCAAATTTAGAAAACCAACTTATGCTTGCTTAAGGGGAAAGGTGAGTTGGGTTGCTGCATAAAACCAGAGATTGAAATGAGCACAGATAAAGTTCCTTAAGCCAAATATGGAATAGACAAGAGCCACTCCTTGCTCAACGAAATGGACTCAACACCGCATATTAAACGCCTAAGAATGTACCTGACTAGTAAGTATCTTAAAACCTATGGATTGCTATGTCTCCTAAAGAGAATCAAGCATGTGTACAGGGGCATAAACGCAGCAGTGATAGGATTGGAGAGGTTCGGTGAGCAAATGAAGACCCTTTGAAGTCATATTGCATGGTACCCATTCCACGGGTCTCAACTCTCCAGGTTTAAGGTATTCTTCCTTCAGCTAAAACATGCATGTGGAACCCAAGTATGATCAACCATGTGAACGGGAGACGTGTTCAAATATGTCTCAGTTTTCCTCCCCTGGTACTCGGGTGCAACATTCCAGACGCTTTACTAACACTCTCCCCACTTGGAGAGTCAGCGCCTTTAACCTCCTGTTTGGCCCAGTTTGCAATTTCTGCGGAAGATGAACAGAAATAGCGAGAACCAATGAGAGACTAGCTGGAGGTGTCTGGACGGGCAAATTTAACTCTCATTTCCCACCAGGAAGAGGAAATAACCAAAGGCTCAGCGTGCCGTGCCGGAACCAGATTAGGGCCTGAAGCCATCCTGCGGTGTTGCGGCCAGGTCACAAGAAAGCGAGTTGAAGAAAGGAGCTCAGGGGCACTGTAATTCACAAACCTGCAGAGTTATAAATGACAGCTATCGTCCAAAAATAGACTGAAGTAAGGCTGCCAAGAGGACTTGAAAGCGGGGCAGAATTGCAGGAAACCGATTTCAGGAGGTAGACTGGAATTGCATTGAAAGCATAGGAAAAGAGGCAGAACGTCCACAATGATGCACTTGGCCAAAAAGGGCGTATGCATTTTTTCCTGAATATATTCAGGAAAAAATGCATACGCCCTTTTTGGCCAACCAAGCAAGCTTGCAAAGGAAATCTGCACTACAATGAAGTCTCACTTCCCCCCGGTCAAAAGGGCCATCTGAAAAAAGTGTAAAATCCAGAAAGGCAGGACAGGCCATGGAGAACTGGGAGCCTTGTTATGCTGATGGGCGGGATGTAAATTGCCAACAACCACTCGGGAGAAGTGTATGGTGTTTCCTGAAACATCTAAAAAACAAAGCAACAGAACCTAGGGCACTTCCACTTATGGTCCTATAGCTTAGGGAAATTAAAATCTAAAAGACACAGCCACCCCAAAGTTTGGAACGGCTCTGTTTACAAGAACCTCGTTTACAGTACAAGTTCAACATCGCAGAAAGTGAAAAATGGAAAGAAGTTGTGGTATTTACTTACAAAGCAATATCACTCAGCAATGAAATCTGTGTCATCAGGCCCTTAGCAGCACAATGAGTGGATTCAGGTATGATGATTCTAACTGAAGTAAGTCACACAGAAAAAGAAACATCATAAGATATCAGTAATACACGGAATGTAAACTTGGCTACACAGGAACTGAATTACAGAACAGAACAGGGTCTCAAATTTAGAAAACCAACTTATGCTTGCTTAAGGGGAAAGGTGAGTTGGGGTGCTGCATAAACCAGAGATTGAAATGAGCACAGATAAAGTTCCTTAAGTCAAATATGGAATAGACAAGAGCTACTCCTTGCTCAACGAAATGGACTCAACACCGCATATTAAACGCCTAAGAATGTACCTGACTAGTAAGTATCTTAAAACCTATGGATTGCTATGTCTCCGAAAGAGAATCAAGCGTGTGTACAGGGGCATAAACGCAGCAGTGATAGGATTGGAGAGGTTCGGTGAGCAAATGAAGACCCTTTGAAGTCATATTGCATGGTACCCATTTCACGGGTCTCAACTCTCCAGGTTTAAGGTAGTCTTCCTTCAGCTAAAACATGCATGTGGAACCCAAGTATGATCAACCATGTGAACGGGAGACACATTCAAATATGTCTCAGTTTTCCTCCCCTGGTACTCGGGTGCAACATTCCAGACGCTTTACTAACACTCTCCCCACTTGGAGAGTCAGAGCCTTTAACCTCCTGTTTGGCCCAGTTTGCAATTTCTGCGGAAGATGAACAGAAATAGCGAGAACCAATGAGAGACTAGCTGGAGGTGTCTGGACGGGCAAATTTAACTCTCATTTCCCACCAGGAAGAGGAAATAACCAAAGGCTCAGCGTGCCGTGCCGGAACCAGATTAGGGCCTGAAGCCATCCTGCGGTGTTGCGGCCAGCTCACAAGAAAGCGAGTTGAAGAAAGGAGCTCAGGGGCACTGTAATTCACAAACCTGCAGAGTTATAAATGACAGCTATCGTCCAAAAATAGACTGAAGTAAGGCTGCCAAGAGGACTTGAAAGTGGGGCAGAATTGCAGGAAACCGATTTCAGGAGGTAGACTGGAATTGCATTGAAAGCATAGGAAAAGAGGCAGAACGTCCACAATGATGCACTTGGCCAAAAAGGGCGTATGCGTTTTTTCCTGAATATATTCAGGAAAAAACGCATACGCCCTTTTTGGCCAACCAAGCAAGCTTGCAAAGGAAATCTGCACTACAATGAAGTCTCACTTCCCCCCGGTCAAAAGGGCCATCTGAAAAAAGTGTAAAATCCAGAAAGGCAGGACAGGCCATGGAGAACTGGGAGCCTTGTTATGCTGATGGGCGGGATGTAAATTGCCAACAACCACTCGGGAGAAGTGTATGGTGTTTCCTGAAACATCTAAAAAACAAAGCAACAGAACCTAGGGCACTGCCACTTATGGTCCTATAGCTTAGGGAAATTAAAATCAAAAAGACACAGCCACCCCAAAGTTTGGAACAGCTCTGTTTACAAGAACCTCGTTTACAGTACAAGTTCAACATCGCAGAAAGTGAAAAATGGATAAAGAAGTTGTGGTATTTACTTACAAAGCAATATCACTCAGCAATGAAATCTGTGTCATCAGGCCCTTAGCAGCACAATGAGTGGATTCAGGTATGATGATTCTAACTGAAATAAGTCACACAGAAAAAGAAACATCATAAGATATCAGTAATACACGGAATGTAAACTTGGCTACACAGGAACTGAATTACAGAACAGAACAGGGTCTCAAATTTAGAAAACCAACTTATTCTTGCTTAAGGGTAAAGGTGAGTTGGGGTGCAGCATAAAACCAGAGACTGAAATGAGCACAGATAAAGTTCCTTAAGCCAAATATGGAATAGACAAGAGCTACTCCTTGCTCAACGAAATGGACTCAACACCGCATATTAAACGCCTAAGAATGTACCTGACTAGTAAGTATCTTAAAACCTATGGATTGCTATGTCTCCGAAAGAGAATCAAGCATGTGTACAGGGGCATAAACGCAGCAGTGATAGGATTGGAGAGGTTCGGTGAGCAAATGAAGACCCTTTGAAGTCATATTGCATGGTACCCATTCCACGGGTTTCAACTACCCAGGTTTAAGGTATTCTTCCTTCAGCTAAAACATGCATGTGGAACCTAGAGTATGATCAACCATGTGATCGGGAGACGTGTTCAAATATGTCTCAGTTTTCCTCCCCTGGTACTCGGGTGCAACATTCCAGACGCTTTACTAACACTCTCCCCACTTGGAGAGTCAGTCCCTTTAACCTCCTGTTTGGCCCAGTTTGCAATTTCTGCGGAAGATGAACAGGAATAGCGAGAACCAATGAGAGGCTAGCTGGAGGTGTCTGGACGGGCAAATTTAACTCTCATTTCCCACCAGGAAGAGGAATTAACCAAAGGCTCAGCATGCCGTGCCGGAACCAGATTAGGGCCTGAAGCCATCCTGCGGTGTTGCGGCCAGGTCACAAGAAAGCGAGTTGAAGAAAGGAGCTCAGGGGCACTGTAATTCACAAACATGCAGAGTTATAAATGACAGCTATCGTCCAAAAATAGACTGAAGTAAGGCTGCCAAGAGGACTTGAAAGCGGGGCAGAATTGCAGGAAACCGATTTCAGGAGGTAGACTGGAATTGCATTGAAAGCATAGGAAAAGAGGCAGAACGTTCACAATGATGCACTTGGCCAAAAAGGGCGTATGCGTTTTTTCCTGAATATATTCAGGAAAAAACGCATACGCCCTTTTTGGCCAACCAAGCAAGCTTGCAAAGGAAATCTGCACTACAATGAAGTCTCACTTCCCCCCGGTCAAAAGGGCCATCTGAAAAAAGTGTAAAATCCAGAAAGGCAGGACAGGCCATGGAGAACTGGGAGCCTTGTTATGCTGATGGGCGGGATGTAAATTGCCAACAGACACTCGGGAGAAGTGTATGGTGTTTCCTGAAACATCTAAAAAACAAAGCAACAGAGCCTAGGGCACTGCCACTTATGGTCTTATAGCTTAGGGAAATTAAAATCAAAAAGACACAGCCACCCCAAAGTTTGGGACGCCTCTGTTTACAAGAACCTCGTTTACAGTACAAGTTCAACATTGCAGAAAGTGAAAAATGGATAAAGAAGTTGTGGTATTTACTTACAAAGCAATATCACTCAGCAATGAAATCTATGTCATCAGGCCCTTAGCATCACAATGAGTGGATTCAGGTATGATGATTCTAACTGAAATAAGTCACACAGAAAAAGAAACATCATAAGATATCAGTAATACACGGAATGTAAACTTGGCTACACAGGAACTGAATTACAGAACAGAACAGGGTCTCAAATTTAGAAAACCAACTTATGCTTGCTTAAGGGTAAAGGTGAGTTGAGTTGCTGCATAAAACCAGAGATTGAAATGAGCACAGATAAAGTTCCTTAAGTCAAATATGGAATAGACAAGAGCTACTCCTTGCTCAACGAAATGGACTCAACACCGCATATTAAACGCCTAAGAATGTACCTGACTAGTAAGTATCGTAAAACCTATGGATTGCTATGTCTCCAAAAGAGAATCAAGCATGTGTACAGGGGCATAAACGCAGCAGTGATAGGATTGGAGAGGTTCGGTGAGCAAATGAAGACCCTTTGAAGTCATATTGCATGGTACCCATTCCACGGGTCTCAACTCTCCAGGTTTAAGGTATTCTTCCTTCAGCTAAAACATGCATGTGGAACCCAAGTATGATCAACCATGTGAACGGGAGACGTGTTCAAATATGTCTCAGTTTTCCTCCCCTGGTACTCGGGTGCAACATTCCAGACGCTTTACTAACACTCTCCCCACTTGGAGAGTCAGCACCTTTAACCTCCTGTTTGGCCCAGTTTGCAATTTCTGCGGAAGATGAACAGGAATAGCGAGAACAAATGAGAGGCTAGCTGGAGGTGTCTGGACGGGCAAATTTAACTCTCATTTCCCACCAGGAAGAGGAAATAACCAAAGGCTCAGCGTGCCGTACCGGAACCAGATTAGGGCCTGAAGCCATCCTGCGGTGTTGCGGCCAGGTCACAAGAAAGCGAGTTGAAGAAAGGAGCTCAGGGGCACTGTAATTCACAAACCTGCAGAGTTATAAATGACAGCTATCGTCCAAAAATAGACTGAAGTAAGGCTGCCAAGAGGACTTGAAAGCGGGGCAGAATTGCAGGAAACCGATTTCAGGAGGTAGACTGGAATTGCATTGAAAGCATAGGAAAAGAGGCAGAACGTCCACAATGATGCACTTGGCCAAAAAGGGCGTATGCGTTTTTTCCTGAATATATTCAGGAAAAAACGCATACGCCCTTTTTGGCCAACCAAGCAAGCTTGCAAAGGAAATCTGCACTACAATGAAGTCTCACTTCCCCCCGGTCAAAAGGGCCATCTGAAAAAAGTGTAAAATCCAGAAAGGCAGGACAGGCCATGGAGAACTGGGAGCCTTGTTATGCTGATGGGCGGGATGTAAATTGCCAACAGACACTCGGGAGAAGTGTATGGTGTTTCCTGAAACATCTAAAAAACAAAGCAACAGAGCCTAGGGCACTGCCACTTATGGTCTCATAGCTTAGGGAAATTAAAATCAAAAAGACACAGCCACCCCAAAGTTTGGGACGCCTCTGTTTACAAGAACCTCGTTTA
This sequence comes from Delphinus delphis, assembly GCF_949987515.2. Lineage (NCBI taxonomy): Eukaryota > Metazoa > Chordata > Mammalia > Artiodactyla > Delphinidae > Delphinus > Delphinus delphis. The sequence goes on from NW_027192834.1 coordinate 87,807, forward strand.
CAGTACAAGTTCAACATCGCAGAAAGTGAAAAATGGATAAAGAAGTTGTGGTATTTACTTACAAAGCAATATCACTCAGCAATGAAATCTATGTCATCAGGCCCTTAGCATCACAATGAGTGGATTCAGGTATGATGATTCTAACTGAAATAAGTCACACAGAAAAAGAAACATCATAAGATATCAGTAATACACGGAATGTAAACTTGGCTACACTGGAACTGAATTACAGAACAGAACAGGGTCTGAAATTTAGAAAACCAACTTATGCTTGCTTAAGGGTAAAGGTGAGTTGGGTTGCTGCATAAAACCAGAGATTGAAATGAGCACAGATAAAGTTCCTTAAGTCAAATATGGAATAGACAAGAGCTACTCCTTGCTCAACGAAATGGACTCAACACCGCATATTAAACGCCTAAGAATGTACCTGACTAGTAAGTATCGTAAAACCTATGGATTGCTATGTCTCCAAAAGAGAATCAAGCATGTGTACAGGGGCATAAACGCAGCAGTGATAGGATTGGAGAGGTTCGGTGAGCAAATGAAGACCCTTTGAAGTCATATTGCATGGTACCCATTCCACGGGTCTCAACTCTCCAGGTTTAAGGTATTCTTCCTTCAGCTAAAACATGCATGTGGAACCCAAGTATGATCAACCATGTGAACGGGAGACGTGTTCAAATATGTCTCAGTTTTCCTCCCCTGGTACTCGGGTGCAACATTCCAGACGCTTTACTAACACTCTCCCCACTTGGAGAGTCAGCACCTTTAACCTCCTGTTTGGCCCAGTTTGCAATTTCTGCGGAAGATGAACAGGAATAGCGAGAACAAATGAGAGGCTAGCTGGAGGTGTCTGGACGGGCAAATTTAACTCTCATTTCCCACCAGGAAGAGGAAAGAACCAAAGGCTCAGCGTGCCGTACCGGAACCAGATTAGGGCCTGAAGCCATCCTGCGGTGTTGCGGCCAGGTCACAAGAAAGCGAGTTGAAGAAAGGAGCTCAGGGGCACTGTAATTCACAAACCTGCAGAGTTATAAATGACAGCTATCGTCCAAAAATAGACTGAAGTAAGGCTGCCAAGAGGACTTGAAAGCGGGGCAGAATTGCAGGAAACCGATTTCAGGAGGTAGACTGGAATTGCATTGAAAGCATAGGAAAAGAGGCAGAACGTCCACAATGATGCACTTGGCCAAAAAGGGCGTATGCGTTTTTTCCTGAATATATTCAGGAAAAAACGCATACGCCCTTTTTGGCCAACCAAGCAAGCTTGCAAAGGAAATCTGCACTACAATGAAGTCTCACTTCCCCCCGGTCAAAAGGGCCATCTGAAAAAAGTGTAAAATCCAGAAAGGCAGGACAGGCCATGGAGAACTGGGAGCCTTGTTATGCTGATGGGCGGGATGTAAATTGCCAACAGACACTCGGGAGAAGTGTATGGTGTTTCCTGAAACATCTAAAAAACAAAGCAACAGAGCCTAGGGCACTGCCGCTTATGGTCTCATAGCTTAGGGAAATTAAAATCAAAAAGACACAGCCACCCCAAAGTTTGGGACGCCTCTGTTTACAAGAACCTCGTTTACAGTACAAGTTCAACATCGCAGAAAGTGAAAAATGGATAAAGAAGTTGTGGTATTTACTTACAAAGCAATATCACTCAGCAATGAAATCTATGTCATCAGGCCCTTAGCATCACAATGAGTGGATTCAGGTATGATGATTCTAACTGAAATAAGTCACACAGAAAAAGAAACATCATAAGATATCAGTAATACACGGAATGTAAACTTGGCTACACAGGAACTGAATTACAGAACAGAACAGGGTCTCAAATTTAGAAAACCAACTTATGCTTGCTTAAGGGTAAAGGTGAGTTGGGGTGCTGCATAAATCCAGAGATTGAAATGAGCACAGATAAAGTTCCTTAAGTCAAATATGGAATAGACAAGAGCTACTCCTTGCTCAACGAAATGGACTCAACACCGCATATTAAACGCCTAAGAATGTACCTGACTAGTAAGTATCGTAAAACCTATGGATTGCTATGTCTCCAAAAGAGAATCAAGCATGTGTACAGGGGCATAAACGCAGCAGTGATAGGATTGGAGAGGTTCGGTGAGCAAATGAAGACCCTTTGAAGTCATATTGCATGGTACCCATTCCACGGGTCTCAACTCTCCAGGTTTAAGGTATTCTTCCTTCAGCTAAAACATGCATGTGGAACCCAAGTATGATCAACCATGTGAACGGGAGATGTGTTCAAATATGTCTCAGTTTTCCTCCCCTGGTACTCGGGTGCAACATTCCAGACGCTTTACTAACACTCTCCCCACTTGGAGAGTCAGCGCCTTTAACCTCCTGTTTGGACCAGTTTGCAATTTCTGCGGAAGATGAACAGGAATAGCGAGAACAAATGAGAGGCTAGCTGGAGGTGTCTGGACGGGCAAATTTAACTCTCATTTCCCACCAGGAAGAGGAAATAACCAAAGGCTCAGCGTGCCGTACCGGAACCAGATTAGGGCCTGAAGCCATCCTGCGGTGTTGCGGCCAGCTCACAAGAAAGCGAGTTGAAGAAAGGAGCTCAGGGGCACTGTAATTCACAAACCTGCAGAGTTATAAATGACAGCTATCGTCCAAAAATAGACTGAAGTAAGGCTGCCAAGAGGACTTGAAAGCGGGGCAGAATTGCAGGAAACCGATTTCAGGAGGTAGACTGGAATTGCATTGAAAGCATAGGAAAAGAGGCAGAACGTCCACAATGATGCACTTGGCCAAAAAGGGCGTATGCGTTTTTTCCTGAATATATTCAGGAAAAAACGCATACGCCCTTTTTGGCCAACCAAGCAAGCTTGCAAAGGAAATCTGCACTACAATGAAGTCTCACTTCCCCCCGGTCAAAAGGGCCATCTGAAAAAAGTGTAAAATCCAGAAAGGCAGGACAGGCCATGGAGAACTGGGAGCCTTGTTATGCTGATGGGCGGGATGTAAATTGCCAACAGACACTCGGGAGAAGTGTATGGTGTTTCCTGAAACATCTAAAAAACAAAGCAACAGAGCCTAGGGCACTGCCACTTATGGTCTCATAGCTTAGGGAAATTAAAATCAAAAGGACACAGCCACCCCAAAGTTTGGGACGCCTCTGTTTACAAGAACCTCGTTTACAGTACAAGTTCAACATCGCAGAAAGTGAAAAATGGATAAAGAAGTTGTGGTATTTACTTACAAAGCAATATCACTCAGCAATGAAATCTATGTCATCAGGCCCTTAGCATCACAATGAGTGGATTCAGGTATGATGATTCTAACTGAAATAAGTCACACAGAAAAAGAAACATCATAAGATATCAGTAATACACGGAATGTAAACTTGGCTACACAGGAACTGAATTACAGAACAGAACAGGGTCTCAAATTTAGAAAACCAAGTTATGCTTGCTTAAGGGGAAAGGTGAGTTGGGGTGCTGCATAAAACCAGAGATTGAAATGAGCACAGATAAAGTTCCTTAAGTCAAATATGGAATAGACAAGAGCTACTCCTTGCTCAACGAAATGGACTCAACACCGCATATTAAACGCCTAAGAATGTACCTGACTAGTAAGTATCGTAAAACCTATGGATTGCTATGTCTCCGAAAGAGAATCAAGCATGTGTACAGGGGCATAAACGCAGCAGTGATAGGATTGGAGAGGTTCGGTGAGCAAATGAAGACCCTTTGAAGTCATATTGCATGGTACCCATTCCACGGGTCTCAACTCTCCAGGTTTAAGGTATTCTTCCTTCAGCTAAAACATGCATGTGGAACCCAAGTATGATCAACCATGTGAACGGGAGACGTGTTCAAATATGTCTCAGTTTTCCTCCCCTGGTACTCGGGTGCAACATTCCAGACGCTTTACTAACACTCTCCCCACTTGGAGAGTCAGCGCCTTTAACCTCCTGTTTTGCCCAGTTTGCAATTTCTGCGGAAGATGAACAGGAATAGCGAGAACAAATGAGAGGCTAGCTGGAGGTGTCTGGACGGGCAAATTTAACTCTCATTTCCCACCAGGAAGAGGAAAGAACCAAAGGCTCAGCGTGCCGTACCGGAACCAGATTAGGGCCTGAAGCCATCCTGCGGTGTTGCGGCCAGGTCACAAGAAAGCGAGTTGAAGAAAGGAGCTCAGGGGCACTGTAATTCACAAACCTGCAGAGTTATAAATGACAGCTATCGTCCAAAAATAGACTGAAGTAAGGCTGCCAAGAGGACTTGAAAGCGGGGCAGAATTGCAGGAAACCGATTTCAGGAGGTAGACTGGAATTGCATTGAAAGCATAGGGAAAGAGGCAGAACGTCCACAATGATGCACTTGGCCAAAAAGGGCGTATGCGTTTTTTCCTGAATATATTCAGGAAAAAACGCATACGCCCTTTTTGGCCAACCAAGCAAGCTTGCAAAGGAAATCTGCACTACAATGAAGGCTCACTTCCCCCCGGTCAAAAGGGCCATCTGAAAAAAGTGTAAAATCCAGAAAGGCAGGACAGGCCATGGAGAACTGGGAGCCTTGTTATGCTGATGGGCGGGATGTAAATTGCCAACAGACACTCGGGAGAAGTGTATGGTGTTTCCTGAAACATCTAAAAAACAAAGCAACAGAGCCTAGGGCACTGCCACTTATGGTCCTATAGCTTAGGGAAATTAAAATCAAAAAGACACAGCCACCCCAAAGTTTGGGACGCCTCTGTTTACAAGAACCTCGTTTACAGTAGAAGTTCAACATCGCAGAAAGTGAAAAATGGATAAAGAAGTTGTGGTATTTACTTACAAAGCAATATCACTCAGCAATGAAATCTATGTCATCAGGCCCTTAGCAGCACAATGAGTGGATTCAGGTATGATGATTCTAACTGAAATAAGTCACACAGAAAAAGAAACATCATAAGATATCAGTAATACACGGAATGTAAACTTGGCTACACAGGAACTGAATTACAGAACAGAACAGGGTCTCAAATTTAGAAAACCAACTTATGCTTGCTTAAGGGTAAAGGTGAGTTGGGGTGCTGCATAAAACCAGAGATTGAAATGAGCACAGATAAAGTTCCTTAAGTCAAATATGGAATAGACAAGAGCTACTCCTTGCTCAACGAAATGGACTCAACACCGCATATTAAACGCCTAAGAATGTACCTGACTAGTAAGTATCGTAAAACCTATGGATTGCTATGTCTCCAAAAGAGAATCAAGCATGTGTACAGGGGCATAAACGCAGCAGTGATAGGATTGGAGAGGTTCGGTGAGCAAATGAAGACCCTTTGAAGTCATATTGCATGGTACCCATTCCACGGGTCTCAACTCTCCAGGTTTAAGGTATTCTTCCTTCAGCTAAAACATGCATGTGGAACCCAAGTATGATCAACCATGTGAACGGGAGATGTGTTCAAATATGTCTCAGTTTTCCTCCCCTGGTACTCGGGTGCAACATTCCAGACGCTTTACTAACACTCTCCCCACTTGGAGAGTCAGCGCCTTTAACCTCCTGTTTGGACCAGTTTGCAATTTCTGCGGAAGATGAACAGGAATAGCGAGAACAAATGAGAGGCTAGCTGGAGGTGTCTGGACGGGCAAATTTAACTCTCATTTCCCAACAGGAAGAGGAAATAACCAAAGGCTCAGCGTGCCGTACCGGAACCAGATTAGGGCCTGAAGCCATCCTGCGGTGTTGCGGCCAGCTCACAAGAAAGCGAGTTGAAGAAAGGAGCTCAGGGGCACTGTAATTCACAAACCTGCAGAGTTATAAATGACAGCTATCGTCCAAAAATAGACTGAAGTAAGGCTGCCAAGAGGACTTGAAAGCGGGGCAGAATTGCAGGAAACCGATTTCAGGAGGTAGACTGGAATTGCATTGAAAGCATAGGAAAAGAGGCAGAACGTCCACAATGATGCACTTGGCCAAAAAGGGCGTATGCGTTTTTTCCTGAATATATTCAGGAAAAAACGCATACGCCCTTTTTGGCCAACCAAGCAAGCTTGCAAAGGAAATCTGCACTACAATGAAGTCTCACTTCCCCCCGGTCAAAAGGGCCATCTGAAAAAAGTGTAAAATCCAGAAAGGCAGGACAGGCCATGGAGAACTGGGAGCCTTGTTATGCTGATGGGCGGGATGTAAATTGCCAACAGACACTCGGGAGAAGTGTATGGTGTTTCCTGAAACATCTAAAAAACAAAGCAACAGAGCCTAGGGCACTGCCACTTATGGTCTCATAGCTTAGGGAAATTAAAATCAAAAGGACACAGCCACCCCAAAGTTTGGGACGCCTCTGTTTACAAGAACCTCGTTTACAGTACAAGTTCAACATCGCAGAAAGTGAAAAATGGATAAAGAAGTTGTGGTATTTACTTACAAAGCAATATCACTCAGCAATGAAATCTATGTCATCAGGCCCTTAGCATCACAATGAGTGGATTCAGGTATGATGATTCTAACTGAAATAAGTCACACAGAAAAAGAAACATCATAAGATATCAGTAATACACGGAATGTAAACTTGGCTACACAGGAACTGAATTACAGAACAGAACAGGGTCTCAAATTTAGAAAACCAACTTATGCTTGCTTAAGGGGAAAGGTGAGTTGGGGTGCTGCATAAAACCAGAGATTGAAATGAGCACAGATAAAGTTCCTTAAGTCAAATATGGAATAGACAAGAGCTACTCCTTGCTCAACGAAATGGACTCAACACCGCATATTAAACGCCTAAGAATGTACCTGACTAGTAAGTATCGTAAAACCTATGGATTGCTATGTCTCCAAAAGAGAATCAAGCATGTGTACAGGGGCATAAACGCAGCAGTGATAGGATTGGAGAGGTTCGGTGAGCAAATGAAGACCCTTTGAAGTCATATTGCATGGTACCCATTCCACGGGTCTCAACTCTCCAGGTTTAAGGTATTCTTCCTTCAGCTAAAACATGCATGTGGAACCCAAGTATGATCAACCATGTGAACGGGAGACGTGTTCAAATATGTCTCAGTTTTCCTCCCCTGGTACTCGGGTGCAACATTCCAGACGCTTTACTAACACTCTCCCCACTTGGAGAGTCAGCGCCTTTAACCTCCTGTTTGGCCCAGTTTGCAATTTCTGCGGAAGATGAACAGGAATAGCGAGAACAAATGAGAGGCTAGCTGGAGGTGTCTGGACGGGCAAATTTAACTCTCATTTCCCACCAGGAAGAGGAAAGAACCAAAGGCTCAGCGTGCCGTACCGGAACCAGATTAGGGCCTGAAGCCATCCTGCGGTGTTGCGGCCAGGTCACAAGAAAGCGAGTTGAAGAAAGGAGCTCAGGGGCACTGTAATTCACAAACCTGCAGAGTTATAAATGACAGCTATCGTCCAAAAATAGACTGAAGTAAGGCTGCCAAGAGGACTTGAAAGCGGGGCAGAATTGCAGGAAACCGATTTCAGGAGGTAGACTGGAATTGCATTGAAAGCATAGGAAAAGAGGCAGAACGTCCACAATGATGCACTTGGCCAAAAAGGGCGTATGCGTTTTTTCCTGAATATATTCAGGAAAAAACGCATACGCCCTTTTTGGCCAACCAAGCAAGCTTGCAAAGGAAATCTGCACTACAATGAAGTCTCACTTCCCCCCGGTCAAAAGGGCCATCTGAAAAAAGTGTAAAATCCAGAAAGGCAGGACAGGCCATGGAGAACTGGGAGCCTTCTTATGCTGATGGGCGGGATGTAAATTGCCAACAGACACTTGGGAGAAGTGTATGGTGTTTCCTGAAACATCTAAAAAACAAAGCAACAGAGCCTAGGGCACTTCCACTTATGGTCCTATAGCTTAGGGAAATTAAAATCAAAAAGACACAGCCACCCCAAAGTTTGGGACGCCTCTGTTTACAAGAACCTCGTTTACAGTACAAGTTCAACATTGCAGAAAGTGAAAAATGGATAAAGAAGTTGTGGTATTTACTTACAAAGCAATATCACTCAGCAATGAAATCTATGTCATCAGGCCCTTAGCAGCACAATGAGTGGATTCAGGTATGATGATTCTAACTGAAATAAGTCACACAGAAAAAGAAACATCATAAGATATCAGTAATACACGGAATGTAAACTTGGCTACACAGGAACTGAATTACGGAACAGAACAGGGTCTCAAATTTAGAAAACCAACTTATGCTTGCTTAAGGGGAAAGGTGAGTTGGGGTGCTGCATAAAACCAGAGATTGAAATGAGCACAGATAAAGTTCCTTAAGTCAAATATGGAATAGACAAGAGCTACTCCTTGCTCAACGAAATGGACTCAACACCGCATATTAAACGCCTAAGAATGTACCTGACTAGTAAGTATCGTAAAACCTATGGATTGCTATGTCTCCGAAAGAGAATCAAGCATGTGTACAGGGGCATAAACGCAGCAGTGATAGGATTGGAGAGGTTCGGTGAGCAAATGAAGACCCTTTGAAGTCATATTGCATGGTACCCATTCCACGGGTCTCAACTCTCCAGGTTTAAGGTATTCTTCCTTCAGCTAAAACATGCATGTGGAACCCAAGTATGATCAACCATGTGAACGGGAGATGTGTTCAAATATGTCTCAGTTTTCCTCCCCTGGTACTCGGGTGCAACATTCCAGACGCTTTACTAACACTCTCCCCACTTGGAGAGTCAGCGCCTTTAACCTCCTGTTTGGCCCAGTTTGCAATTTCTGCGGAAGATGAACAGGAATAGCGAGAACAAATGAGAGGCTAGCTGGAGGTGTCTGGACGGGCAAATTTAACTCTCATTTCCCACCAGGAAGAGGAAATAACCAAAGGCTCAGCGTGCCGTACCGGAACCAGATTAGGGCCTGAAGCCATCCTGCGGTGTTGCGGCCAGCTCACAAGAAAGCGAGTTGAAGAAAGGAGCTCAGGGGCACTGTAATTCACAAACCTGCAGAGTTATAAATGACAGCTATCGTCCAAAAATAGACTGAAGTAAGGCTGCCAAGAGGACTTGAAAGCGGGGCAGAATTGCAGGAAACCGATTTCAGGAGGTAGACTGGAATTGCATTGAAAGCATAGGAAAAGAGGCAGAACGTCCACAATGATGCACTTGGCCAAAAAGGGCGTATGCGTTTTTTCCTGAATATATTCAGGAAAAAACGCATACGCCCTTTTTGGCCAACCAAGCAAGCTTGCAAAGGAAATCTGCACTACAATGAAGTCTCACTTCCCCCCGGTCAAAAGGGCCATCTGAAAAAAGTGTAAAATCCAGAAAGGCAGGACAGGCCATGGAGAACTGGGAGCCTTGTTATGCTGATGGGCGGGATGTAAATTGCCAACAGACACTCGGGAGAAGTGTATGGTGTTTCCTGAAACATCTAAAAAACAAAGCAACAGAGCCTAGGGCACTGCCACTTATGGTCTCATAGCTTAGGGAAATTAAAATCAAAAAGACACAGCCACCCCAAAGTTTGGGACGCCTCTGTTTACAAGAACCTCGTTTACAGTACAAGTTCAACATCGCAGAAAGTGAAAAATGGATAAAGAAGTTGTGGTATTCACTTACAAAGCAATATCACTCAGCAATGAAATCTATGTCATCAGGCCCTTAGCAGCACAATGAGTGGATTCAGGTATGATGATTCTAACTGAAATAAGTCACACAGAAAAAGAAACATCATAAGATATCAGTAATACACGGAATGTAAACTTGGCTACACAGGAACTGAATTACAGAACAGAACAGGGTCTCAAATTTAGAAAACCAAGTTATGCTTGCTTAAGGGGAAAGGTGAGTTGGGGTGCTGCATAAAACCAGAGATTGAAATGAGCACAGATAAAGTTCCTTAAGTCAAATATGGAATAGACAAGAGCTACTCCTTGCTCAACGAAATGGACTCAACACCGCATATTAAACGCCTAAGAATGTACCTGACTAGTAAGTATCGTAAAACCTATGGATTGCTATGTCTCCAAAAGAGAATCAAGCATGTGTACAGGGGCATAAACGCAGCAGTGATAGGATTGGAGAGGTTCGGTGAGCAAATGAAGACCCTTTGAAGTCATATTGCATGGTACCCATTCCACGGGTCTCAACTCTCCAGGTTTAAGGTATTCTTCCTTCAGCTAAAACATGCATGTGGAACCCAAGTATGATCAACCATGTGAACGGGAGACGTGTTCAAATATGTCTCAGTTTTCCTCCCCTGGTACTCGGGTGCAACATTCCAGACGCTTTACTAACACTCTCCCCACTTGGAGAGTCAGCGCCTTTAACCTCCTGTTTGGCCCAGTTTGCAATTTCTGCGGAAGATGAACAGGAATAGCGAGAACAAATGAGAGGCTAGCTGGAGGTGTCTGGACGGGCAAATTTAACTCTCATTTCCCACCAGGAAGAGGAAAGAACCAAAGGCTCAGCGTGCCGTACCGGAACCAGATTAGGGCCTGAAGCCATCCTGCGGTGTTGCGGCCAGGTCACAAGAAAGCGAGTTGAAGAAAGGAGCTCAGGGGCACTGTAATTCACAAACCTGCAGAGTTATAAATGACAGCTATCGTCCAAAAATAGACTGAAGTAAGGCTGCCAAGAGGACTTGAAAGCGGGGCAGAATTGCAGGAAACCGATTTCAGGAGGTAGACTGGAATTGCATTGAAAGCATAGGAAAAGAGGCAGAACGTCCACAATGATGCACTTGGCCAAAAAGGGCGTATGCGTTTTTTCCTGAATATATTCAGGAAAAAACGCATACGCCCTTTTTGGCCAACCAAGCAAGCTTGCAAAGGAAATCTGCACTACAATGAAGTCTCACTTCCCCCCGGTCAAAAGGGCCATCTGAAAAAAGTGTAAAATCCAGAAAGGCAGGACAGGCCATGGAGAACTGGGAGCCTTCTTATGCTGATGGGCGGGATGTAAATTGCCAACAGACATCGGGAGAAGTGTATGGTGTTTCCTGAAACATCTAAAAAACAAAGCAACAGAGACTAGGGCACTGCCACTTATGGTCTTATAGCTTAGGGAAATTAAAATCAAAAAGACACAGCCACCCCAAAGTTTGGGACGCCTCTGTTTACAAGAACCTCGTTTACAGTACAAGTTCAACATCGCAGAAAGTGAAAAATGGATAAAGAAGTTGTGGTATTTACTTACAAAGCAATATCACTCAGCAATGAAATCTATGTCATCAGGCCCTTAGCAGCACAATGAGTGGATTCAGGTATGATGATTCTAACTGAAATAAGTCACACAGAAAAAGAAACATCATAAGATATCAGTAATACACGGAATGTAAACTTGGCTACACAGGAACTGAATTACAGAACAGAACAGGGTCTCAAATTTAGAAAACCAACTTATGCTTGCTTAAGGGTAAAGGTGAGTTGGGGTGCTGCATAAAACCAGAGATTGAAATGAGCACAGATAAAGTTCCTTAAGTCAAATATGGAATAGACAAGAGCTACTCCTTGCTCAACGAAATGGACTCAACACCGCATATTAAACGCCTAAGAATGTACCTGACTAGTAAGTATCTTAAAACCTATGGATTGCTATGTCTCCGAAAGAGAATCAAGCATGTGTACAGGGGCATAAACGCAGCAGTGATAGGATTGGAGAGGTTCGGTGAGCAAATGAAGACCCTTTGAAGTCATATTGCATGGTACCCATTCCACAGGTCTCAACTCTCCAGGTTTAAGGTATTCTTCCTTCAGCTAAAACATGCATGTGGAACCCAAGTATGATCAACCATGTGAACGGGAGACGTGTTCAAATATGTCTCAGTTTTCCTCCCCTGGTACTCGGGTGCAACATTCCAGACGCTTTACTAACACTCTCCTCACTTGGAGAGTCAGCGCCTTTAACCTACTGTTTGGCCCAGTTTGCAATTTCTGCGGAAGATGAACAGGAATAAAAAACGCATACGCCCTTTTTGGCCAACCAAGCAAGCTTGCAAAGGAAATCTGCACTACAATGAAGTCTCACTTCCCCCCGGTCAAAAGGGCCATCTGAAAAAAGTGTAAAATCCAGAAAGGCAGGACAGGCCATGGAGAACTGGGAGCCTTGTTATGCTGATGGGCGGGATGTAAATTGCCAACAACCACTCGGGAGAAGTGTATGGTGTTTCCTGAAACATCTAAAAAACAAAGCAACAGAACCTAGGGCACTTCCACTTATGGTCCTATAGCTTAGGGAAATTAAAATCAAAAAGACACGGCCACCCCAATGTTTGGAACGGCTCTGTTTACAAGAACCTCGTTTACAGTACAAGTTCAACATCGCAGAAAGTGAAAAATGGATAAAGAAGTTGTGGTATTCACTTACAAAGCAATATCACTCAGCAATGAAATCTATGTCATCAGGCCCTTAGCATCACAATGAGTGGATTCAGGTATGATGATTCTAACTGAAATAAGTCACACAGAAAAAGAAACATCATAAGATATCAGTAATACACGGAATGGAAACTTGGCTACACAGGAACTGAATTACAGAACAGAACAGGGTCTCAAATTTAGAAAACCAACTTATGCTTGCTTAAGGGGAAAGGTGAGTAGGGGTGCTGCATAAAACCAGAGATTGAAATGAGCACAGATAAAGTTCCTTAAGTCAAATATGGAATAGACAAGAGCTACTCCTTGCTCAACGAAATGGACTCAACACTGCATATTAAACGCCTAAGAATGTACCTGACTAGTAAGTATCTTAAAACCTATGGATTGCTATGTCTCCGAAAGAGAATCAAGCATGTGTACAGGGGCATAAACGCAGCAGTGATAGGATTGGAGAGGTTCGGTGAGCAAATGAAGACCCTTTGAAGTCATATTGCATGGTACCCATTCCACGGGTCTCAACTCTCCAGGTTTAAGGTATTCTTCCTTCAGCTAAAACATGCATGTGGAACCCAAGTATGATCAACCATGTGAACGGGAGACGTGTTCAAATATGTCTCAGTTTTCCTCCCCTGGTACTCGGGTGCAACATTCCAGACGCTTTACTAACACTCTCCCCACTTGGAGAGTCAGCGCCTTTAACCTCCTGTTTGGCCCAGTATGCAATTTCTGCGGAAGATGAACAGGAATAGCGAGAACCAATGAGAGACTAGCTGCAGGTGTCTGGACGGGCAAATTTAACTCTCATTTCCCACCAGGAAGAGGAAATAACCAAAGGCTCAGCGTGCCGTGCCGGAACCAGATTAGGGCCTGAAGCCATCCTGCGGTGTTGCGGCCAGGTCACAAGAAAGCGAGTTGAAGAAAGGAGCTCAGGGGCACTGTAATTCACAAACCTGCAGAGTTATAAATGACAGCTATCGTCCAAAAATAGACTGAAGTAAGGCTGCCAAGAGGACTTGAAAGCGGGGCAGAATTGCAGGAAACCGATTTCAGGAGGTAGACTGGAATTGCATTGAAAGCATAGGAAAAGAGGCAGAACGTCCACAATGATGCACTTGGCCAAAAAGGGCGTATGCGTTTTTTCCTGAATATATTCAGGAAAAAACGCATACGCCCTTTTTGGCCAACCAAGCAAGCTTGCAAAGGAAATCTGCACTACAATGAAGTCTCACTTCCCCCCGGTCAAAAGGGCCATCTGAAAAAAGTGTAAAATCCAGAAAGGCAGGACAGGCCATGGAGAACTGGGAGCCTTGTTATGCTGATGGGCGGGATGTACATTGCCAACAGACACTAGGGAGAAGTGTATGGTGTTTCCTGAAACATCTAAAAAACAAAGCAACAGAGCCTAGGGCACTGCCACTTATGGTCTTATAGCTTAGGGAAATTAAAATCAAAAAGACACAGCCACCCCAAAGTTTGGGACGCCTCTGTTTACAAGAACCTCGTTTACATTACAAGTTCAACATCGCAGAAAGTGAAAAATGGATAAAGAAGTTGTGGGATTTACTTACAAAGCAATATCACTCAGCAATGAAATCTATGTCATCAGGCCCTTAGCATCACAATGAGTGGATTCAGGTATGATGATTCTAACTGAAATAAGTCACACAGAAAAAGAAACATCATAAGATATCAGTAATACACGGAATGTAAACTTGGCTACACAGGAACTGAATTACAGAACAGAACAGGGTCTCAAATTTAGAAAACCAACTTATGCTTGCTTAAGGGTAAAGGTGAGTTGGGGTGCTGCATAAAACCAGAGATTGAAATGAGCACAGATAAAGTTCCTTAAGTCAAATATGGAATAGACAAGAGCTACTCCTTGCTCAACGAAATGGACTCAACACCGCATATTAAACGCCTAAGAATGTACCTGACTAGTAAGTATCTTAAAACCTATGGATTGCTATGTCTCCGAAAGAGAATCAAGCATGTGTACAGGGGCATAAACGCAGCAGTGATAGGATTGGAGAGGTTCGGTGAGCAAATGAAGACCCTTTGAAGTCATATTGCATGGTACCCATTCCACGGGTCTCAACTCTCCAGGTTTAAGGTATTTTTCCTTCAGCTAAAACATGCATGTGGAACCCAAGTATGATCAACCATGTGAACGGGAGACGTGTTCAAATATGTCTCAGTTTTCCTCCCCTGGTACTCGGGTGCAACATTCCAGACGCTTTACTAACACTCTCCCCACTTGGAGAGTCAGCGCCTTTAACCTCCTGTTTGGCCCAGTTTGCAATTTCTGCGGAAGATGAACAGGAATAGCGAGAACCAATGAGAGACTAGCTGGAGGTGTCTGGACGGGCAAATTTAACTCTCATTTCCCACCAGGAAGAGGATATAACCGAAGGCTCCGCGTGCCGTGCCGGAACCAGATTAGGGCCTGAAGCCATCCTGCGGTGTTGCGGCCAGGTCACAAGAAAGCAAGTTGAAGAAAGGAGCTCAGGAGCACTGTAATTCTCAAACCTGCAGAGTTATAAATGACAGCTATCGTCCAAAAATAGACTGAAGTAAGGCTGCCAAGAGGACTTGAAAGCGGGGCAGAATTGCAGGAAACCGATTTCAGGAGGTAGACTGGAATTGCATTGAAAGCATAGGAAAAGAGGCAGAACGTCCACAATGATGCACTTGGCCAAAAAGGGCGTATGCGTTTTTTTCTGAATATATTCAGGAAAAAACGCATACGCCCTTTTTGGCCAACCAAGCAAGCTTGCAAAGGAAATCTGCACTACAATGAAGTCTCACTTCCCCCCGGTCAAAAGGGCCATCTGAAAAAAGTGTAAAATCCAGAAAGGCAGGACAGGCCATGGAGAACTGGGAGCCTTGTTATGCTGATGGGCGGGATGTAAATTGCCAACAGACACTTGGGAGAAGTGTATGGTGTTTCCTGAAACATCTAAAAAACAAAGCAACAGAGCCTAGGGCACTGCCACTTATGGTCTTATAGCTTAGGGAAATTAAAATCAAAAAGACACAGCCACCCCAAAGTTTGGGACGCCTCTGTTCACAAGAACCTCGTTTACAGTACAAGTTCAACATCGCAGAAAGTGAAAAATGGATAAAGAAGTTGTGGTATTTACTTACAAAGCAATATCACTCAGCAATGAAATCTATGTCATCAGGCCCTTAGCATCACAATGAGTGGATTCAGGTATGATGATTCTAACTGAAATAAGTCACACAGAAAAAGAAACATCATAAGATATCAGTAATACACGGAATGTAAACTTGGCTACACAGGAACTGAATTACAGAACAGAACAGGGTCTCAAATTTAGAAAACCAACTTATGCTTGCTTAAGGGTAAAGGTGAGTTGGGGTGCTGCATAAAACCAGAGATTGAAATGAGCACAGATAAAGTTCCTTAAGTCAAATATGGAATAGACAAGAGCTACTCCTTGCTCAACGAAATGGACTCAACACCGCATATTAAACGCCTAAGAATGTACCTGACTAGTAAGTATCGTAAAACCTATGGATTGCTATGTCTCCGAAAGAGAATCAAGCATGTGTACAGGGGCATAAACGCAGCAGTGATAGGATTGGAGAGGTTCGGTAGCAAATGAAGACCCTTTGAAGTCATATTGCATGGTACCCATTCCACGGGTCTCAACTCTCCAGGTTTAAGGTATTCTTCCTTCAGCTAAAACATGCATGTGGAACCCAAGTATGATCAACCATGTGAACGGGAGATGTGTTCAAATATGTCTCAGTTTTCCTCCCCCGGTACTCGGGTGCAACATTCCAGATGCTTTACTAACACTCTCTTCACTTGGAGAGTCAGCGCCTTTAACCTACTGTTTGGCCCAGTTTGCAATTTCTGCGGAAGATGAACAGGAATAAAAAACGCATACGCCCTTTTTGGCCAACCAAGCAAACTTGCAAAGGAAATCTGCACTACAATGAAGTCTCACTTCCCCCCGGTCAAAAGGGCCATCTGAAAAAAGTGTAAAATCCAGAAAGGCAGGACAGGCCATGGAGAACTGGGAGCCTTGTTATGCTGATGGGTGGGATGTAAATTCCCAACAGACACTCGGGAGAAGTGTATGGTGTTTCCTGAAACATCTGAAAAACAAAGCAACAGAACCTAGGGCACTTCCACTTATGGTCCTATAGCTTAGGGAAATTAAAATCAAAAAGACACAGCCACCCCAAAGTTTGGAACGGCTCTGTTTACAAGAACCTTGTTTACAGTACAAGTTCAACATCGCAGAAAGTGAAAAATGGATAAAGAAGTTGTGGTATTTACTTACAAAGCAATATCACTCAGCAATGAAATCTGTGTCATCAGGCCCTTAGCAGCACAATGAGTGGATTCAGGTATGATGATTCTAACTGAAGTAAGTCACACAGAAAAAGAAACATCATAAGATATCAGTAATACACGGAATGTAAACTTGGCTACACAGGAACTGAATTACAGAACAGAACAGGGTCTCAAATTTAGAAAACCAACTTATGCTTGCTTAAGGGTAAAGGTGAGTTGGGGTGCTGCATAAAACCAGAGATTGAAATGAGCACAGATAAAGTTCCTTAAGTCAAATATGGAATAGACAAGAGCTACTCCTTGCTCAACGAAATGGACTCAACACCGCATATTAAGCGCCTAAGAATGTACCTGACTAGTAAGTATCTTAAAACCTATGGATTGCTATGTCTCCGAAAGAGAATCAAGCATGTGTACAGGGGCATAAACGCAGCAGTGATAGGATTGGAGAGGTTCGGTGAGCAAATGAAGACCCTTTGAAGTCATATTGCATGGTACCCATTACACGGGTCTTAACTCTCCAGGTTTAAGGTATTCTTCCTTCAGCTAAAACATGCATGTGGAACCTAGAGTATGATCAACCATGTGAACGGGAGACGTGTTCATATATGTCTCAGTTTTCCTCCCCTGGTACTCGGGTGCAACATTCCAGACGCTTTACTAACACTCTCCCCACTTGGAGAGTCAGCGCCTTTAACCTCCTGTTTGGCACAGTTTGCAATTTCTGCGGAAGATGAACAGGAATAGCGAGAACCAATGAGAGACTAGCTGGAGGTGTCTGGACGGGCAAATTTAACTCTCATTTCCCACCAGGAAGAGGAAATAACCAAAGGCTCAGCGTGCCGTGCCGGAACCAGATTAGGGCCTGAAGCCATCCTGCGGTGTTGCGGCCAGCTCAAAAGAAAGCGAGTTGAAGAAAGGAGCTCAGGGGCACTGTAATTCACAAACCTGCAGAGTTATAAATGACAGCTATCGTCCAAAAATAGACTGAAGTAAGGCTGCCAAGAGGACTTGAAAGCGGGGCAGAATTGCAGGAAACCGATTTCAGGAGGTAGACTGGAATTGCATTGAAAGCATAGGAAAAGAGGCAGAACGTCCACAATGATGCACTTGGCCAAAAAGGGCGTATGCGTTTTTTCCTGAATATATTCAGGAAAGAACGCATACGCCCTTTTTGGCCAACCAAGCAAGCTTGCAAAGGAAATCTGCACTACAATGAAGTCTCACTTCCCCCCGGTCAAAAGGGCCATCTGAAAAAAGTGTAAAATCCAGAAAGGCAGGACAGGCCATGGAGAACTGGGAGCCTTGTTATGCTGATGGGCGGGATGTAAATTGCCAACAACCACTCGGGAGAAGTGTATGGTGTTTCCTGAAACATCTAAAAAACAAAGCAACAGAACCTAGGGCACTTCCACTTATGGTCCTATAGCTTAGGGAAATTAAAATCAAAAACACACAGCCACCCCAAAGTTTGGAACGGCTCTGTTTACAAGAACCTCGTTTACAGTACAAGTTCAACATCGCAGAAAGTGAAAAATGGATAAAGAAGTTGTGGTATTTACTTACAAAGCAATATCACTCAGCAATGAAATCTGTGTCATCAGGCCCTTAGCAGCACAATGAGTGGATTCAGGTATGATGATTCTCACTGAAATAAGTCACACAGAAAAAGAAACATCATAAGATATCAGTAATACACGGAATGTAAACTTGGCTACACAGGAACTGAATTACAGAACAGAACAGGGTCTCAAATTTAGAAAACCAACTTATTCTTGCTTAAGGGTAAAGGTGAGTTGGGGTGCTGCATAAAACCAGAGATTGAAATGAGCACAGATAAAGTTCCTTAAGCCAAATATGGAATAGACAAGAGCTACTCCTTGCTCAACGAAATGGACTCAACACCCCATATTAAACGCCTAAGAATGTACCTGACTAGTAAGTATCTTAAAACCTATGGATTGCTATGTCTCCGAAAGAGAATCAAGCATGTGTACAGGGGCATAAACGCAGCAGTGATAGGATTGGAGAGGTTCGGTGAGCAAATGAAGACCCTTTGAAGTCATATTGCATGGTACCCATTCCACGGGTCTCAACTCTCCAGGTTTAAGGTATTCTTCCTTCAGCTAAAACATGCATGTGGAACCTAGAGTATGATCAACCATGTGATCGGGAGACGTGTTCAAATATGTCTCAGTTTTCCTCCCCTGGTACTCGGGTGCAACATTCCAGACGCTTTACTAACACTCTCCCCACTTGGAGAGTCAGTCCCTTTAACGTCCTGTTTGGCCCAGTTTGCAATTTCTGCGGAAGATGAACAGGAATTGTGAGAACCAATGAGAGGCTAGCTGGAGGTGTCTGGACGGGCAAATTTAACTCTCATTTCCCACCAGGAAGAGGAAATAACCAAAGGCTCAGCGTGCCGTACCGGAACCAGATTAGGGCCTGAAGTCATCCTGCGGTGTTGCGGCCAGCTCAAAAGAAAGCGAGTTGAAGAAAGGAGCTCAGGGGCACTGTAATTCACAAACCTGCAGAGTTATAAATGACAGCTATCGTCCAAAAATAGACTGAAGTAAGGCTGCCAAGAGGACTTGAAAGCGGGGCAGAATTGCAGGAAACCGATTTCAGGAGGTAGACTGGAATTGCATTGAAAGCATAGGAAAAGAGGCAGAACGTCCACAATGATGCACTTGGCCAAAAAGGGCGTATGCGTTTTTTCCTGAATATATTCAGGAAAAAACGCATACGCCCTTTTTGGCCAACCAAGCAAGCTTGCAAAGGAAATCTGCACTACAATGAAGTCTCACTTCCCCCCGGTCAAAAGGGCCATCTGAAAAAAGTGTAAAATCCAGAAAGCCAGGACAGGCCATGGAGAACTGGGAGCCTTGTTATGCTGATGGGCGGGATGTAAATTGCCAACAACCACTCGGGAGAAGTGTATGGTGTTTCCTGAAACATCTAAAAAACAAAGCAACAGAGCCTAGGGCACTTCCACTTATGGTCCTATAGCTTAGGGAAATTAAAATAAAAAAGACACAGCCACCCCAAAGTTTGGAACGGCTCTGTTTACAAGAACCTCGTTTACAGTACAAGTTCAACATCGCAGAAAGTGAAAAATGGATAAAGAAGTTGTGGTATTTAGTTACAAAGCAATATCACTCAGCAATGAAATCTGTGTCATCAGGCCCTTAGCAGCACAATGAGTGGATTCAGGTATGATGATTCTAACTGAAGTAAGTCACACAGAAAAAGAAATGTCATAAGATATCAGTAATACACGGAATGGAAACTTGGCTACACAGGAACTGAATTACAGAACAGAACAGGGTCTCAAATTTAGAAAACCAACTTATGCTTGCTTAAGTGTAAAGGTGAGTTGGGGTGCTGCATAAAACCAGAGATTGAAATGAGCACAGATAAAGTTCCTTAAGTCAAATATGGAATAGACAAGAGCTACTCCTTGCTCAACGAAATGGACTCAACACCGCATATTAAACGCCTAAGAATGTACCTGACTAGTAAGTATCTTAAAACCTATGGATTGCTATGTCTCCGAAAGAGAATCAAGCATGTGTACAGGGGCATAAACGCAGCAGTGATAGGATTGGAGAGGTTCGGTGAGCAAATGAAGACCCTTTGAAGTCATATTGCATGGTACCCATTACACGGGTCTTAACTCTCCAGGTTTAAGGTATTCTTCCTTCAGCTAAAACATGCATGTGGAACCCAAGTATGATCAACCATGTGAACGGGAGACGTGTTCAAATATGTCTCAGTTTTCCTCCCCTGGTACTCGGGTGCAACATTCCAGACGCTTTACTAACACTCTCCCCACTTGGAGAGTCAGCGCCTTTAACCTCCTGTTTGGCCCAGTTTGCAATTTCTGCGGAAGATGAACAGGAATAGTGAGAACCAATGGGAGGCTAGCTGGAGGTGTCTGGACGGGCAAATTTAACTCTCATTTCCCACCAGGAAGAGGAAATAACCAAAGGCTCAGCGTACCGTACCGGAACCAGATTAGGGCCTGAAGCCATCCTGCGGTGTTGCGGCCAGGTCACAAGAAAGCGAGTTGAAGAAAGGAGCTCAGGGGCACTGTAATTCAAAAACCTGCAGAGTTATAAATGACAGCTATCGTCCAAAAATAGACTGAAGTAAGGCTGCCAAGAGGACTTGAAAGCGGGGCAGAATTGCAGGAAACCGATTTCAGGAGGTAGACTGGAATTGCATTGAAAGCATAGGAAAAGAGGCAGAACGTCCACAATGATGCACTTGGCCAAAAAGGGTGTATGCGTTTTTTCCTGAATATATTCAGGAAAAAACGCATACGCCCTTTTTGGCCAACCAAGCAAGCTTGCAAAGGAAATCTGCACTACAATGAAGTCTCACTTCCCCCCGGTCAAAAGGACCATCTGAAAAAAGTGTAAAATCCAGAAAGGCAGGACAGGCCATGGAGAACTGGGAGCCTTGTTATGCTGATGGGCGGGATGTAAATTGCCAACAGACACTCGGGAGAAGTGTATGGTGTTTCCTGAAACATCTAAAAAACAAAGCAACAGAACCTAGGGCACTTCCACTTATGGTCCTATAGCTTAGGGAAATTAAAATCAAAAACACACAGCCACCCCAAAGTTTGGAACGGCTCTGTTTACAAGAACCTCGTTTACAGTACAAGTTCAACATCACAGAAAGTGAAAAATGGATAAAGAAGTTGTGGTATTTACTTACAAAGCAATATCACTCAGCAATGAAATCTGTGTCATCAGGCCCTTAGCAGCACAATGAGTGGATTCAGGTATGATGATTCTAACTGAAGTAAGTCACACAGAAAAAGAAACATCATAAGATATCAGTAATACACGGAATGTAAACTTGGCTACACAGGAACTGAATTACAGAACAGAACAGGGTCTCAAATTTAGAAAACCAACTATGCTTGCTTAAGGGTAAAGGTGAGTTGGGGTGCTGCATAAAACCAGAGATTGAAATGAGCACAGATAAAGTTCCTTACGTCAAATATGGAATAGACAAGAGCTACTCCTTGCTCAACGAAATGGACTCAACACCGCATATTAAACGCCTAAGAATGTACCTGTCTTGTAAGTATCTTAAAACCTATGGATTGCTATGTCTCCGAAAGAGAATCAAGCATGTGTACAGGGGCATAAACGCAGCAGTGATAGGATTGGAGAGGTTCGGTGAGCAAATGAAGACCCTTTGAAGTCATATTGCATGGTACCCATTACACGGGTCTTAACTCTAGAGGTTTAAGGTATTCTTCCTTCAGCTAAAACATGCATGTGGAACCCAAGTATGATCAACCATGTGAACGGGAGACGTGTTCAAATATGTCTCAGTTTTCCTCCCCTGGAACTCGGGTGCAACATTCCAGACGCTTCACTAACACTCTCCCCACTTGGAGAGTCAGCGCCTTTAACCTCCTGTTTGGCCCAGTTTGCAATTTCTGCGGAAGATGAACAGGAATAGTGAGAACCAATGTGAGACTAGCTGGAGGTGTCTGGACGGGCAAATTTAACTCTCATTTCCCACCAGGAAGAGGAAATAACCAAAGGCTCAGCGTGCCGTGCCGGAACCAGATTAGGGCCTGAAGCCATCCTGCGGTGTTGCGGCCAGCTCAAAAGAAAGCAAGTTGAAGAAAGGAGCTCAGGGGCACTGTAATTCTCAAACCTGCAGAGTTATAAATGACAGCTATCGTCCAAAAATAGACTGAAGTAAGGCTGCCAAGAGGACTTGAAAGCGGGGCAGAATTGCAGGAAACCGATTTCAGGAGGTAGACTGGAATTGCATTGAAAGCATAGGAAAAGAGGCAGAACGTCCACAATGATGCACTTGGCCAAAAAGGGCGTATGCGTTTTTTCCTGAATATATTCAGGAAAAAACGCATACGCCCTTTTTGGCCAACCAAGCAAGCTTGCAAAGGAAATCTGCACTACAATGAAGTCTCACTTCCCCCCGGTCAAAAGGGCCATCTGAAAAAAGTGTAAAATCCAGAAAGGCAGGACAGGCCATGGAGAACTGGGAGCCTTGTTATGCTGATGGGCGGGATGTAAATTGCCAACAACCACTCGGGAGAAGTGTATGGTGTTTCCTGAAACATCTAAAAAACAAAGCAACAGAACCTAGGGCACTGCCACTTATGGTCCTATAGCTTAGGGAAATTAAAATAAAAAAGACACAGCCACCCCAAAGTTTGGAACGGCTCTGTTTACAAGAACCTCGTTTACAGTACAAGTTCAACATCGCAGAAAGTGAAAAATGGATAAAGAAGTTGTGGTATTTAGTTACAAAGCAATATCACTCAGCAATGAAATCTGTGTCATCAGGCCCTTAGCAGCACAATGAGTGGATTCAGGTATGATGATTCTAACTGAAGTAAGTCACACAGAAAAAGAAACGTCATAAGATATCAGTAATACACGGAATGGAAACTTGGCTACACAGGAACTGAATTACAGAACAGAACAGGGTCTCAAATTTAGAAAACCAACTTATGCTTGCTTAAGTGTAAAGGTGAGTTGGGGTGCTGCATAAAACCAGAGATTGAAATGAGCACAGATAAAGTTCCTTAAGTCAAATATGGAATAGACAAGAGCTACTCCTTGCTCAACGAAATGGACTCAACACCGCATATTAAACGCCTAAGAATGTACCTGACTAGTAAGTATCTTAAAACCTATGGATTGCTATGTCTCCGAAAGAGAATCAAGCATGTGTACAGGGGCATAAACGCAGCAGTGATAGGATTGGAGAGGTTCGGTGAGCAAATGAAGACCCTTTGAAGTCATATTGCATGGTACCCATTCCACGGGTCTTAACTCTCCAGGTTTAAGGTATTCTTCCTTCAGCTAAAACATGCATGTGGAACCCAAGTATGATCAACCATGTGAACGGGAGACGTGTTCAAATATGTCTCAGTTTTCCTCCCCTGGTACTCGGGTGCAACATTCCAGACGCTTTACTAACACTCTCCCCACTTGGAGAGTCAGCGCCTTTAACCTCCTGTTTGGCCCAGTTTGCAATTTCTGCGGAAGATGAACAGGAATAGCGAGAACCAATGGGAGGCTAGCTGGAGGTGTCTGGACGGGCAAATTTAACTCTCATTTCCCACCAGGAAGAGGAAATAACCAAAGGCTCAGCGTACCATACCGGAACCAGATTAGGGCCTGAAGCCATCCTGCGGTGTTGCGGCCAGGTCACAAGAAAGTGAGTTGAAGAAAGGAGCTCAGGGGCACTGTAATTCAAAAACCTGCAGAGTTATAAATGACAGCTATCGTCCAAAAATAGACTGAAGTAAGGCTGCCAAGAGGACTTGAAAGCGGGGCAGAATTGCAGGAAACCGATTTCAGGAGGTAGACTGGAATTGCATTGAAAGCATAGGAAAAGAGGCAGAACGTCCACAATGATGCACTTGGCCAAAAAGGGTGTATGCGTTTTTTCCTGAATATATTCAGGAAAAAACGCATACGCCCTTTTTGGCCAACCAAGCAAGCTTGCAAAGGAAATCTGCACTACAATGAAGTCTCACTTCCCCCCGGTCAAAAGGGCCATCTGAAAAAAGTGTAAAATCCAGAAAGGCAGGACAGGCCATGGAGAACTGGGAGCCTTGTTATGCTGATGGTCGGGATGTAAATTGCCAACAGACACTCGGGAGAAGTGTATGGTGTTTCCTGAAACATCTAAAAAACAAAGCAACAGAACCTAGGGCACTTCCACTTATGGTCCTATAGCTTAGGGAAATTAAAATCAAAAACACACAGCCACCCCAAAGTTTGGAACGGCTCTGTTTACAAGAACCTCGTTTACAGTACAAGTTCAACATCGCAGAAAGTGAAAAATGGATAAAGAAGTTGTGGTATTTACTTACAAAGCAATATCACTCAGCAATGAAATCTGTGTCATCAGGCCCTTAGCAGCACAATGAGTGGATTCAGGTATGATGATTCTAACTGAAGTAAGTCACACAGAAAAAGAAACATCATAAGATATCAGTAATACACGGAATGTAAACTTGGCTACACAGGAACTGAATTACAGAACAGAACAGGGTCTCAAATTTAGAAAACCAACTATGCTTGCTTAAGGGTAAAGGTGAGTTGGGGTGCTGCATAAAACCAGAGATTGAAATGAGCACAGATAAAGTTCCTTACGTCAAATATGGAATAGACAAGAGCTACTCCTTGCTCAACGAAATGGACTCAACACCGCATATTAAACGCCTAAGAATGTACCTGTCTTGTAAGTATCTTAAAACCTATGGATTGCTATGTCTCCGAAAGAGAATCAAGCATGTGTACAGGGGCATAAACGCAGCAGTGATAGGATTGGAGAGGTTCGGTGAGCAAATGAAGACCCTTTGAAGTCATATTGCATGGTACCCATTACACGGGTCTTAACTCTAGAGGTTTAAGGTATTCTTCCTTCAGCTAAAACATGCATGTGGAACCCAAGTATGATCAACCATGTGAACGGGAGACGTGTTCAAATATGTCTCAGTTTTCCTCCCCTGGAACTCGGGTGCAACATTCCAGACGCTTCACTAACACTCTCCCCACTTGGAGAGTCAGCGCCTTTAACCTCCTGTTTGGCCCAGTTTGCAATTTCTGCGGAAGATGAACAGGAATAGTGAGAACCAATGTGAGACTAGCTGGAGGTGTCTGGACGGGCAAATTTAACTCTCATTTCCCACCAGGAAGAGGAAATAACCAAAGGCTCAGCGTGCCGTGCCGGAACCAGATTAGGGCCTGAAGCCATCCTGCGGTGTTGCGGCCAGGTCACAAGAAAGCAAGTTGAAGAAAGGAGCTCAGGGGCACTGTAATTCTCAAACCTGCAGAGTTATAAATGACAGCTATCGTCCAAAAATAGACTGAAGTAAGGCTGCCAAGAGGACTTGAAAGCGGGGCAGAATTGCAGGAAACCGATTTCAGGAGGTAGACTGGAATTGCATTGAAAGCATAGGAAAAGAGGCAGAACGTCCACAATGATGCACTTGGCCAAAAAGGGCGTATGCGTTTTTTCCTGAATATATTCAGGAAAAAACGCATACGCCCTTTTTGGCCAACCAAGCAAGCTTGCAAAGGAAATCTGCACTACAATGAAGTCTCACTTCCCCCCGGTCAAAAGGGCCATCTGAAAAAAGTGTAAAATCCAGAAAGGCAGGACAGGCCATGGAGAACTGGGAGCCTTGTTATGCTGATGGGCGGGATGTAAATTGCCAACAACCACTCGGGAGAAGTGTATGGTGTTTCCTGAAACATCTAAAAAACAAAGCAACAGAACCTAGGGCACTTCCACTTATGGTCCTATAGCTTAGGGAAATTAAAATCAAAAAGACACAGCCACCCCAAAGTTTGGAACGGCTCTGTTTACAAGAACCTCGTTTACAGTACAAGTTCAACATCGCAGAAAGTGAAAAATGGATAAAGAAGTTGTGGTATTCACTTACAAAGCAATATCACTCAGCAATGAAATCTATGTCATCAGGACCTTAGCAGCACAATGAGTGGATTCAGGTATGATGATTCTAACTGAAATAAGTCACACAGAAAAAGAAACATCATAAGATATCAGTAATACACGGAATGGAAACTTGGCTACACAGGAACTGAATTACAGAACAGAACAGGGTCTCAAATTTAGAAAAACAACTTATGCTTGCTTAAGGGTAAAGGTGAGTTGGGGTGCTGCATAAAACCAGAGATTGAAATGAGCACAGATAAAGTTCCTTAAGCCAAATATGGAATAGACAAGAGCTACTCCTTGCTCAACGAAATGGACTCAACACCGCATATTAAACGCCTAAGAATGTACCTGACTTGTAAGTATCTTAAAACCTATGGATTGCTATGTCTCCGAAAGAGAATCAAGCATGTGTACAGGGGCATAAACGCAGCAGTGATAGGATTGGAGAGGTTCGGTGAGCAAATGAAGACCCTTTGAAGTCATATTGCATGGTACCCATTACACGGGTCTCAACTCTCCAGGTTTAAGGTATTCTTCCTTCAGCTAAAACATGCATGTGGAACCCAAGTATGATCAACCATGTGATCGGGAGACGTGTTCAAATATGTCTCAGTTTTCCTCCCCTGGTACTCGGGTGCAACATTCCAGACGCTTTACTAACACTCTCCCCACTTGGAGAGTCAGTCCCTTTAACCTCCTGTTTGGCCCAGTTTGCAATTTCTGCGGAAGATGAACAGGAATAGCGAGAACCAATGAGAGGCTAGCTGGAGGTGTCTGGACGGGCAAATTTAACTCTCATTTCCCACCAGGAAGAGGAATTAACCAAAGGCTCAGCGTGCCCGGCCAGAACCAGATTAGGGCCTGAAGCCATCATGCGGTGTTGCGGCCAGCTCAAAAGATAGCGAGTTGAGGAAAGGAGCTCAGGGGCACTGTAATTCACAAACCTGCAGAGTTATAAATGACAGCTATCATCCAAAAATAGACTGAAGTAAGGCTGCCAAGAGGACTTGAAAGCGGGGCAGAATTGCAGGAAACCGATTTCAGGAGGTAGACTGGAATTGCATTGAAAGCATAGGAAAAGAGGCAGAACGTCCACAATGATGCACTTGGCCAAAAAGGGCGTATGCGTTTTTTCCTGAATATATTCAGGAAAAAACGCATACGCCATTTTTGACCAACCAAGCAAGCTTGCAAAGGAAATCTGCACTACAATGAAGTCTCACTTCCCCCTGGTCAAAAGGGCCATCTGAAAAAAGTGTAAAATCCAGAAAGGCAGGACAGGCCATGGAGAACTGGGAGCCTAGTTATGCTGATGGGCGGGATGTAAATTGCCAACAGACACTTGGGAGAAGTGTATGGTGTTTCCTGAAACATCTAAAAAACAAAGCAACAGAGCCTAGGGCACTGCCACTTATGGTCCTATAGCTTAGGGAAATTAAAATCAAAAAGACACAGCCACCCCAAAGTTTGGAACGGCTCTGTTTACAAGAACCTCGTTTACAGTACAAGTTCAACATCGCAGAAAGTGAAAAATGGATAAAGAACTTGTGGTACTTACGTACAATGCAGTATCACTCAGCAATGAAATCTATGTCATCAGGCACGTAGCAGCATAATGAGTAGATTCAGGTACGATGATTCTAACTGAAATAAGTCACACAGAAAAAGAAACATCATAAGATATCACTAATACACGGAATGTAAACTTGGCTACACAGGAACTGAATTCCAAAACAGAACAGGTTCTCAAATTTAGAAAACCAACTTATGCTTGCTTAAGGGGAAAGGTGAGTTGGGTTGCTGCATAAAACCAGAGATTGAAATGAGCACAGATAAAGTTCCTTAAGCCAAATATGGAATAGACAAGAGCCACTCCTTGCTCAACGAAATGGACTCAACACCGCATATTAAACGCCTAAGAATGTACCTGACTAGTAAGTATCTTAAAACCTATGGATTGCTATGTCTCCGAAAGAGAATCAAGCATGTGTACAGGGGCATAAACGCAGCAGTGATAGGATTGGAGAGGTTCGGTGAGCAAATGAAGACCCTTTGAAGTCATATTGCATGGTACCCATTCCACGGGTCTCAACTCTCCAGGTTTAAGGTATTCTTCCTTCAGCTAAAACATGCATGTGGAACCCAAGTATGATCAACCATGTGATCGAGAGACGTGTTCAAATATGTCTCAGTTTTCCTCCCCTGGTACTCGGGTGCAACATTCCAGACGCTTTACTAACACTCTCCCCACTTGGAGAGTCAGCGCCTTTAACCTCCTGTTTGGCACATTTTGCAATTTCTGCGGAAGATGAACAGGAATAGCGAGAACCAATGAGAGGCTAGCTGGAGGTGTCTGGACGGGCAAATTTAACTCTCATTTCCCAACAGGAAGAGGAAATAACCAAAGGCTCAGCGTGCCGTACCGGAACCAGATTAGGGCCTGAAGCCATCCTGCGGTGTTGCGGCCAGGTCACAAGAAAGCGAGTTGAAGAAAGGAGCTCAGGGGCACTGTAATTCACAAACCTGCAGAGTTATAAATGACAGCTATCGTCCAAAAATAGACTGAAGTAAGGCTGCCAAGAGGACTTGAAAGCGGGGCAGAATTGCAGGAAACCGATTTCAGGAGGTAGACTGAAATTGCATTGAAAGCATAGGAAAAGAGGCAGAACGTCCACAATGATGCACTTGGCCAAAAAGGGCGTATGCGTTTTTTCCTGAATATATTCAGGAAAAAACGCATACGCCCTTTTTGGCCAACCAAGCAAGCTTGCAAAGGAAATCTGCACTACAATGAAGTCTCACTTCCCCCCGGTCAAAAGGGCCATCTGAAAAAAGTGTAAAATCCAGAAAGGCAGGACAGGCCATGGAGAACTGGGAGCCTTGTTATGCTGATGGGCGGGATGTAAATTGCCAACAACCACTCGGGAGAAGTGTATGGTGTTTCCTGAAACATCTAAAAAACAAAGCAACAGAGCCTAGGGCACTGCCACTTATGGTCCTATAGCTTAGGGAAATTAAAATCAAAAAGACACAGCCACCCTAAAGTTTGGGACACCTCTGTTTACAAGAACCTCGTTTACAGTACAAGTTCAACATCGCAGAAAGTGAAAAATGGATAAAGAAGTTGTGGTATTTACTTACAAAGCAATATCACTCAGCAATGAAATCTGTGTCATCAGGCCCTTAGCAGCACAATGAGTGGATTCAGGTATGATGATTCTAACTGAAGTAAGTCACACAGAAAAAGAAACATCATAAGATATCAGTAATACACGGAATGTAAACTTGGCTACACAGGAACTGAATTACAGAACAGAACAGGGTCTCAAATTTAGAAAACCAACTATGCTTGCTTAAGGGTAAAGGTGAGTTGGGGTGCTGCATAAAACCAGAGATTGAAATGAGCACAGGTAAAGTTCCTTAAGTCAAATATGGAATAGACAAGAGCTACTCCTTGCTCAACGAAATGGACTCAACACCGCATATTAAACGCCTAAGAATGTGCCTGACTAGTAAGTATCTTAAAACCTATGGATTGCTATGTCTCCGAAAGAGAATCAAGCATGTGTACAGGGGCATAAACGCTGCAGTGATAGGATTGGAGAGGTTCGGTGAGCAAATGAAGACCCTTTGAAGTCATATTGCATGGTACCCATTACACGGGTCTCAACTCTCCAGGTTTAAGGTATTCTTCCTTCAGCTAAAACATGCATGTGGAACCCAAGTATGATCAACCATGTGAACGGGAGACGTGTTCAAATATGTCTCAGTTTTCCTCCCCTGGTACTCGGGTGCAACATTCCAGACGCTTTACTAACACTCTCCCCACTTGGAGAGTCAGCGCCTTTAACCTCCTGTTTGGCCCAGTTTGCAATTTCTGCGGAAGATGAACAGGAATAGCGAGAACCAATGAGAGGCTAGCTGGAGGTGTCTGGACGAGCAAATTTAACTCTCATTTCCCACCAGGAAGAGGAAATAACCAAAGGCTCAGCGTGCCGTACCGTAACCAGATTAGGGCCTGAAGCCATTCTGCGGTGTTGCGGCCAGGTCAAAAGAAAGCGAGTTGAAGAAAGGAGCTCAGGGGCACTGTAATTCAAAAACCTGCAGAGTTATAAATGACAGCTATCGTCCAAAAATAGACTGAAGTAAGGCTGCCAAGAGGACTTGAAAGCGGGGCAGAATTGCAGGAAACCGATTTCAGGAGGTAGACTGGAATTGCATTGAAAGCATAGGAAAAGAGGCAGAACGTCCACAATGATGCACTTGGCCAAAAAGGGCGTATGCGTTTTTTCCTGAATATATTCAGGAAAAAACGCATACGCCCTTTTTGGCCAACCAAGCAAGCTTGCAAAGGAAATCTGCACTACAATGAAGTCTCACTTCCCCCCGGTCAAAAGGGCCATCTGAAAAAAGTGTAAAATCCAGAAAGGCAGGACAGGCCATGGAGAACTGGGAGCCTTGTTATGCTGATGGGCGGGATGTAAATTGCCAACAGACACTCGGGAGAAGTGTATGGTGTTTCCTGAAACATCTAAAAAACAAAGCAACAGAACCTAGGGCACTTCCACTTATGGTCCTATAGCTTAGGGAAATTAAAATCAAAAAGACACAGCCACCCCAAAGTTTGGAACGGCTCTGTTTACAAGAACCTCGTTTACAGTACAAGTTCAACATCGCAGAAAGTGAAAAATGGATAAAGAAGTTGTGGTATTTACTTACAAAGCAATATCACTCAGCAATGAAATCTGTGTCATCAGGCCCTTAGCAGCACAATGAGTGGATTCAGGTATGATGATTCTAACTGAAGTAAGTCACACAGAAAAAGAAACATCATAAGATATCAGTAATACACGGAATGTAAACTTGACTACACAGGAAATGAATTACAGAACAGAACAGGGTCTGAAATTTAGAAAACCAACTATGCTTGCTTAAGGGTAAAGGTGAGTTGGGGTGCTGCATAAAACCAGAGATTGAAATGAGCACAGATAAAGTTCCTTAAGTCAAATATGGAATAGACAAGAGCTACTCCTTGCTCAACGAAATGGACTCAACACCGCATATTAAACGCCTAAGAATGTACCTGACTAGTAATTATCTTAAAACCTATGGATTGCTATGTCTCCGAAAGAGAATCAAGCATGTGTACAGGGGCATAAACGCAGCAGTGATAGGATTGGAGAGGTTCGGTGAGCAAATGAAGACCCTTTGAAGTCATATTGCATGGTACCCATTACACGGGTCTTAACTCTCCAGGTTTAAGGTATTCTTCCTTCAGCTAAAACATGCATGTGGAACCCAAGTATGATCAACCATGTGAACGGG
Source organism: Delphinus delphis (assembly GCF_949987515.2). Classification (NCBI taxonomy): domain Eukaryota; kingdom Metazoa; phylum Chordata; class Mammalia; order Artiodactyla; family Delphinidae; genus Delphinus; species Delphinus delphis. The sequence goes on from NW_027192834.1 coordinate 119,234, forward strand.
AGACGTGTTCAAATATGTCTCAGTTTTCCTCCCCTGGTACTCGGGTGCAACATTCCAGACGCTTTACTAACACTCTCCCCACTTGGAGAGTCAGCGCCTTTAACCTCCTGTTTGGCCCAGTTTGCAATTTCTGCGGAAGATGAACAGGAATAGTGAGAACCAATGTGAGACTAGCTGGAGGTGTCTGGACGGGCAAATTTAACTCTCATTTCCCACCAGGAAGAGGAAATAACCAAAGGCTCAGCGTGCCGTGCCGGAACCAGATTAGGGCCTGAAGCCATCCTGCGGTGTTGCGGCCAGGTCACAAGAAAGCAAGTTGAAGAAAGGAGCTCAGGGGCACTGTAATTCTCAAACCTGTAGAGTTATAAATGACAGCTATCGTCCAAAAATAGACTGAAGTAAGGCTGCCAAGAGGACTTGAAAGCGGGGCAGAATTGCAGGAAACCGATTTCAGGAGGTAGACTGGAATTGCATTGAAAGCATAGGAAAAGAGGCAGAACGTCCACAATGATGCACTTGGCCAAAAAGGGCGTATGCGTTTTTTCCTGAATATATTCAGGAAAAAACGCATACGCCCTTTTTGGCCAACCAAGCAAGCTTGCAAAGGAAATCTGCACTACAATGAAGTCTCACTTCCCCCCGGTCAAAAGGGCCATCTGAAAAAAGTGTAAAATCCAGAAAGGCAGGATAGGCCATGGAGAACTGGGAGCCTTGTTATGCTGATGGGCGGGATGTAAATTGCCAACAGACACTCGGGAGAAGTGTATGGTGTTTCCTGAAACATCTAAAAAACAAAGCAACAGAGCCTAGGGCACTGCCACTTATGGTCCTATAGCTTAGGGAAATTAAAATCAAAAAGACACAGCCACCCCAAAGTTTGGGACGCCTCTGTTTACAAGAACCTCGTTTACAGTACAAGTTCAACATCGCAGAAAGTGAAAAATGGATAAAGAAGTTGTGGTATTTACTTACAAAGCAATATCACTCAGCAATGAAATCTATGTCATCAGGCCCTTAGCATCACAATGAGTGGATTCAGGTATGATGATTCTAACTGAAATAAGTCACACAGAAAAAGAAACATCATAAGATATCAGTAATACACGGAATGGAAACTTGGCTACACAGGAACTGAATTACAGAACAGAACAGGGTCTCAAATTTAGAAAACCAACTTATGCTTGCTTAAGGGTAAAGGTGAGTTGGGGTGCTGCATAAAACCAGAGATTGAAATGAGCACAGATAAAGTTCCTTAAGTCAAATATGGAATAGACAAGAGCTACTCCTTGCTCAACGAAATGGACTCAACACCGCATATTAAACGCCTAAGAATGTACCTGACTATAAGTATCTTAAAACCTATGGATTGCTATGTCTCCAAAAGAGAATCAAGCATGTGTACAGGGGCATAAACGCAGCAGTGATAGGATTGGAGAGGTTCGGTGAGCAAATGAAGACCCTTTGAAGTCATATTACATGGTACCCATTACACGGGTCTTAACTCTCCAGGTTTAAGGTATTCTTACTTCAGCTAAAACATGCATGTGGAACCCAAGTATGATCAACCATGTGAACGGGAGACGTGTTCAAATATGTCTCAGTTTTCCTCCCCTGGTACTCGGGTGCAACATTCCAGACGCTTTACTAACACTCTCCCGACTTGGAGAGTCAGTCCCTTTAAACTCCTGTTTGGCCCAGTTTGCAATTTCTGCGGAAGATGAACAGGAATAGCGAGAACCAATGAGAGACTAGCTGGAGGTGTCTGGACGGGCAAATTTAACTCTCATTTCCCACCAGGAAGAGGAATTAACCAAAGGCTCAGCATGCCGGGCCGGAACCAGATTAGGGCCTGAAGCCTTCATGCGGTGTTACGGCCAGCTCAAAAGAAAGCGAGTTGAATAAAGGAGCTCAGGGGCACTGTAATTCAAAAACCTGCAGAGTTATAAATGACAGCTATCGTCCAAAAATAGACTGAAGTAAGGCTGCCAAGAGGACTTGAAAGCGGGGCAGAATTGCAGGAAACCGATTTCAGGAGGTAGACTGGAATTGCATTGAAAGCATAGGAAAAGAGGCAGAACGTCCACAATGATGCACTTGGCCAAAAAGGGCGTATGCGTTTTTTCCTGAATATATTCAGGAAAAAACGCATACGCCCTTTTTGGCCAACCAAGCAAGCTTGCAAAGGAAATCTGCACTACAATGAAGTCTCACTTCCCCCCGGTCAAAAGGGCCATCTGAAAAAAGTGTAAAATCCAGAAAGTCAGGACAGGCCATGGAGAAATGGGAGCCTTGTTATGCTGATGGGCGGGATGTAAATTGCCAACAGACACTCGGGAGAAGTGTATGGTGTTTCCTGAAACATCTAAAAAACAAAGCAACAGAGCCTAGGGCACTGCCACTTATGGTCCTATAGCTTAGGGAAATTAAAATCAAAAACACACAGCCACCCCAAAGTTTGGGACGCCTCTGTTTACAACAACCTCGTTTCCAGTACAAGTTCAACATCGCAGAAAGTGAAAAATGGATAAAGAAGTTGTGGTATTTACTGACAAAGCAATATCACTCAGCAATGAAATCTATGTCATCAGGCCCTTAGCATCACAATGAGTGGATTCAGGTATGATGATTCTAACTGAAATAAGTCACACAGAAAAAGAAACATCATAAGATATCAGTAATACACGGAATGTAAACTTGGCTACACAGGAACTGAATTACAGAACAGAACAGGGACTCAAATTTAGAAAACCAACTTATGCTTGCTTAAGGGGAAAGGTGAGTTGGGGTGCTGCATAAAACCAGAGATTGAAATGAGCACAGATAAAGTTCCTTAAGCCAAATATGGAATAGACAAGAGCTACTCCTTGCTCAACGAAATGGACTCAACACCGCATATTAAACGCCTAAGAATGTACCTGACTAGTAAGTATCTTAAAACCTATGCATTGCTATGTCTCCGAAAGAGAATCAAGCATGTGTACAGGGGCATAAACGCAGCAGTGATAGGATTGGAGAGGTTCGGTGAGCAAATGAAGACCCTTTGAAGTCATATTGCATGGTACCCATTACACGGGTCTTAACTCTCCAGGTTTAAGGTATTCTTCCTTCAGCTAAAACATGCATGTGGAACCCAAGTATGATCAACCATGTGAACGGGAGACGTGTTCAAATATGTCTCAGTTTTCCTCCCCTGGTACTCGGGTGCAACATTCCAGACGCTTTACTAACACTCTCCCCACTTGGAGAGTCAGCGCCTTTAACCTCCTGTTTGGCCCAGTTTTGCAATTTCTGCGGAAGATGAACAGGAATAGCGAGAACCAATGAGAGACTAGCTGGAGGTGTTTGGACGGGCAAATTTAACTCTCATTTCCCACCAGGAAGAGGAAATAACCAAAGGCTCAGCGTGCCGTGCCGGAACCAGATTAGGGCCTGAAGCCATCCTGCGGTGTTGCGGCCAGGTCACAAGAAAGCGAGTTGAAGAAAGGAGCTCAGGGGCACTATAATTCACAAACCTGCAGAGTTATAAATGACAGCTATCGTCCAAAAATAGACTGAAGTAAGGCTGCCAAGAGGACTTGAAAGCGGGGCAGAATTGCAGGAAACCGATTTCAGGAGGTAGACTGGAATTGCATTGAAAGCATAGGAAAAGAGGCAGAACGTCCACAATGATGCACTTGGCCAAAAAGGGCGTATGCGTTTTTTCCTGAATATATTCAGGAAAAAACGCATACGCCCTTTTTGGCCAACCAAGCAAGCTTGCAAAGGAAATCTGCACTACAATGAAGTCTCACTTCCCCCCGGTCAAAAGGGCCATCTGAAAAAAGTGTAAAATCCAGAAAGGCAGGACAGGCCATGGAGAACTGGGAGCCTTGTTATGCTGATGGGCGGGATGTAAATTGCCAACAACCACTCGGGAGAAGTGTATGGTGTTTCCTGAAACATCTAAAAAACAAAGCAACAGAACCTAGGGCACTTCCACTTATGGGCCTATAGCTTAGGGAAATTAAAATCAAAAAGACACAGCCACCCCAAAGTTTGGAACGGCTCTGTTTACAAGAACCTCGTTTACAGTACAAGTTCAACATCGCAGAAAGTGAAAAATGGAAAGAAGTTGTGGTATTTACTCACAAAGCAATATCACTCAGCAATGAAATCTATGTCATCAGGCCCTTAGCATCACAATGAGTGGATTCAGGTATGATGATTCTAACTGAAATAAGTCACACAGAAAAAGAAACATCATAAGATATCAGTAATACACGGAATGTAAACTTGGCTACACAGGAACTGAATTACAGAACAGAACAGGGTCTCAAATTTAGAAAACCAACTTATGCTTGCTTAAGGGTAAAGGTGAGTTGGGGTGCTGCATAAAACCAGAGATTGAAATGAGCACAGATAAAGTTCCTTAAGTCAAATATGGAATAGACAAGAGCTACTCCTTGCTCAACAAAATGGACTCAACACCGCATATTAAACGCCTAAGAATGTACCTGACTAGTAAGTATCTTAAAACCTATGGATTGCTATGTCTCCGAAAGAGAATCAAGCATGTGTACAGGGGCATAAACGCAGCAGTGATAGGATTGGAGAGGTTCGGTGAGCAAATGAAGACCCTTTGAAGTCATATTGCATGGTACCCATTCCACGGGTCTCAACTACAGAGGTTTAAGGTATTCTTCCTTCAGCTAAAACATGCATGTGGAACCCAAGTATGATCAACCATGTGAACGGGAGACGTGTTCAAATATGTCTCAGTTTTCCTCCCCTGGTACTCGGGTGCAACATTCCAGACGCTTTACTAACACTCTCCCCACTTGGAGTGTCAGCGCCTTTAACCTCCTGTTTGGCCCAGTTTGCAATTTCTGCGGAAGATGAACAGGAATAGCGAGAACCAATGAGAGACTAGCTGGAGGTGTCTGGACGGGCAAATTTAACTCTCATTTCCCACCAGGAAGAGGAAATAACCAAAGGCTCAGCGTGCCGTACCGGACCCAGATTAGGGCCTGAAGCCATCCTGCGGTGTTGCGGCCAGGTCACAAGAAAGCGAGTTGAAGAAAGGAGCTCATGGGCACTGTAATTCACAAACCTGCAGAGTTATAAATGACAGCTATCATCCAAAAATAGACTGAAGTAAGGCTGCCAAGAGGACTTGAAAGCGGGGCAGAATTGCAGGAAACCGATTTCAGGAGGTAGACTGGAATTGCATTGAAAGCATAGGAAAAGAGGCAGAACGTCCACAATGATGCACTTGGCCAAAAAGGGCGTATGCGTTTTGTCCTGAATATATTCAGGAAAAAACGCATACGCCCTTTTTGGCCAACCAAGCAAGCTTGCAAAGGAAATCTGCACTACAATGAAGTCTCACTTCCCCCTGGTCAAAAGGGCCATCTGAAAAAAGTGTAAAATCCAGAAAGGCAGGACAGGCCATGGAGAACTGGGAGCCTTGTTATGCTGATGGGCGGGATGTAAATTGCCAACAACCACTCGGGAGAAGTGTATGGTGTTTCCTGAAACATCTAAAAAACAAAGCAACAGAGCCTAGGACACTGCCACTTATGGTCTTATAGCTTAGGGAAATTAAAATCAAAAAGACACAGCCACCCCAAAGTTTGGGACGCCTCTGTTTACAAGAACCTCGTTTACAGTACAAGTTCAACATCGCAGAAAGTGAAAAATGGATAAAGAAGTTGTGGTATTTACTTACAAAGCAATATCACTCAGCAATGAAATCTATGTCATCAGGCCCTTAGCATCACAATGAGTGGATTCAGGTATGATGATTCTAACTGAAATAAGTCACACAGAAAAAGAAACATCATAAGATATCAGTAATACACGGAATGTAAACTTGGCTACACAGGAACTGAATTACAGAACAGAACAGGGTCTCAAATTTAGAAAACCACCTTATGCTTGCTTAAGGGTAAAGGTGAGTTGGGGTGCTGCATAAAACCAGAGATTGAAATGAGCACAGATAAAGTTCCTTAAGTCAAATATGGAATAGACAAGAGCTACTCCTTGCTCAACAAAATGGACTCAACACCGCATATTAAACGCCTAATAATGTACCTGACTAGTAAGTATCGTAAAACCTAATAATTGCTATGTCTCCAAAAGAGAATCAAGCATGTGTACAGGGGCATAAACGCAGCAGTGATAGGATTGGAGAGGTTCGGTGAGCAAATGAAGACCCTTTGAAGTCATATTGCATGGTACCCATTCCACGGGTCTCAACTCTCCAGGTTTAAGGTATTCTTCCTTCAGCTAAAACATGCATGTGGAACCCAAGTACGATCAACCATGTGAAAGGGAGACGTGTTCAAATATGTCTCAGTTTTCCTCCCCTGGTACTCGGGTGCAACATTCCAGACGCTTTACTAACACTCTCCCCACTTGGAGAGTCAGCGCCTTTAACCTCCTGTTTGGCCCAGTTTGCAATTTCTGCGGAAGATGAACAGGAATAGCGAGAACCAATGAGAGACTAGCTGGAGGTGTCTGGACGGGCAAATTTAACTCTCATTTCCCACCAAGAAGAGGAAATAACCAAAGGCTCAGCGTGCCCTGCCGGAACCAGATTAGGGCCTGAAGCCATCCTGCTGTGTTGCGGCCAGGTCACAAGAAAGCGAGTTGAAGAAAGGAGCTCAGGGGCACTGTAATTCACAAACCTGCAGAGTTATAAATGACAGCTATCGTCCAAAAATAGACTGAAGTAAGTCTGCCAAGAGGACTTGAAAGCGGGGCAGAATTGCAGGAAACCGATTTCAGGAGGTAGACTGGAATTGCATTGAAAGCATAGGAAAAGAGGCAGAACGTCCACAATGATGCACTTGGCCAAAAAGGGCGTATGCGTTTTTTCCTGAATATATTCAGGAAAAAACGCATACGCCCTTTTTGGCCAACCAAGCAAGCTTGCAAAGGAAATCTGCACTACAATGAAGTCTCACTTCCCCCCGGTCAAAAGGGCCATCTGAAAAAAGTGTAAAATCCAGAAAGGCAGGACAGGCCATGGAGAACTGGGAGCCTTGTTATGCTGATGGGCGGGATGTAAATTGCCAACAACCACTCGGGAGAAGTGTATGGTGTTTCCTGAAACATCTAAAAAACAAAGCAACAGAACCTAGGGCACTTCCACTTATGGGCCTATAGCTTAGGGAAATTAAAATCAAAAAGACACAGCCACCCCAAAGTTTGGAACGGCTCTGTTTACAAGAACCTCGTTTACAGTACAAGTTCAACATCGCAGAAAGTGAAAAATGGAAAGAAGTTGTGGTATTTACTCACAAAGCAATATCACTCAGCAATGAAATCTATGTCATCAGGCCCTTAGCATCACAATGAGTGGATTCAGGTATGATGATTCTAACTGAAATAAGTCACACAGAAAAAGAAACATCATAAGATATCAGTAATACACGGAATGTAAACTTGGCTACACAGGAACTGAATTACAGAACAGAACAGGGTCTCAAATTTAGAAAACCAACTTATGCTTGCTTAAGGGTAAAGGTGAGTTGGGGTGCTGCATAAAACCAGAGATTGAAATGAGCACAGATAAAGTTCCTTAAGTCAAATATGGAATAGACAAGAGCTACTCCTTGCTCAACAAAATGGACTCAACACCGCATATTAAACGCCTAAGAATGTACCTGACTAGTAAGTATCTTAAAACCTATGGATTGCTATGTCTCCGAAAGAGAATCAAGCATGTGTACAGGGGCATAAACGCAGCAGTGATAGGATTGGAGAGGTTCGGTGAGCAAATGAAGACCCTTTGAAGTCATATTGCATGGTACCCATTCCACGGGTCTCAACTACAGAGGTTTAAGGTATTCTTCCTTCAGCTAAAACATGCATGTGGAACCCAAGTATGATCAACCATGTGAACGGGAGACGTGTTCAAATATGTCTCAGTTTTCCTCCCCTGGTACTCGGGTGCAACATTCCAGACGCTTTACTAACACTCTCCCCACTTGGAGTGTCAGCGCCTTTAACCTCCTGTTTGGCCCAGTTTGCAATTTCTGCGGAAGATGAACAGGAATAGCGAGAACCAATGAGAGACTAGCTGGAGGTGTCTGGACGGGCAAATTTAACTCTCATTTCCCACCAGGAAGAGGAAATAACCAAAGGCTCAGCGTGCCGTACCGGACCCAGATTAGGGCCTGAAGCCATCCTGCGGTGTTGCGGCCAGGTCACAAGAAAGCGAGTTGAAGAAAGGAGCTCATGGGCACTGTAATTCACAAACCTGCAGAGTTATAAATGACAGCTATCATCCAAAAATAGACTGAAGTAAGGCTGCCAAGAGGACTTGAAAGCGGGGCAGAATTGCAGGAAACCGATTTCAGGAGGTAGACTGGAATTGCATTGAAAGCATAGGAAAAGAGGCAGAACGTCCACAATGATGCACTTGGCCAAAAAGGGCGTATGCGTTTTGTCCTGAATATATTCAGGAAAAAACGCATACGCCCTTTTTGGCCAACCAAGCAAGCTTGCAAAGGAAATCTGCACTACAATGAAGTCTCACTTCCCCCTGGTCAAAAGGGCCATCTGAAAAAAGTGTAAAATCCAGAAAGGCAGGACAGGCCATGGAGAACTGGGAGCCTTGTTATGCTGATGGGCGGGATGTAAATTGCCAACAACCACTCGGGAGAAGTGTATGGTGTTTCCTGAAACATCTAAAAAACAAAGCAACAGAGCCTAGGACACTGCCACTTATGGTCTTATAGCTTAGGGAAATTAAAATCAAAAAGACACAGCCACCCCAAAGTTTGGGACGCCTCTGTTTACAAGAACCTCGTTTACAGTACAAGTTCAACATCGCAGAAAGTGAAAAATGGATAAAGAAGTTGTGGTATTTACTTACAAAGCAATATCACTCAGCAATGAAATCTATGTCATCAGGCCCTTAGCATCACAATGAGTGGATTCAGGTATGATGATTCTAACTGAAATAAGTCACACAGAAAAAGAAACATCATAAGATATCAGTAATACACGGAATGTAAACTTGGCTACACAGGAACTGAATTACAGAACAGAACAGGGTCTCAAATTTAGAAAACCACCTTATGCTTGCTTAAGGGTAAAGGTGAGTTGGGGTGCTGCATAAAACCAGAGATTGAAATGAGCACAGATAAAGTTCCTTAAGTCAAATATGGAATAGACAAGAGCTACTCCTTGCTCAACAAAATGGACTCAACACCGCATATTAAACGCCTAATAATGTACCTGACTAGTAAGTATCGTAAAACCTAATAATTGCTATGTCTCCAAAAGAGAATCAAGCATGTGTACAGGGGCATAAACGCAGCAGTGATAGGATTGGAGAGGTTCGGTGAGCAAATGAAGACCCTTTGAAGTCATATTGCATGGTACCCATTCCACGGGTCTCAACTCTCCAGGTTTAAGGTATTCTTCCTTCAGCTAAAACATGCATGTGGAACCCAAGTACGATCAACCATGTGAAAGGGAGACGTGTTCAAATATGTCTCAGTTTTCCTCCCCTGGTACTCGGGTGCAACATTCCAGACGCTTTACTAACACTCTCCCCACTTGGAGAGTCAGCGCCTTTAACCTCCTGTTTGGCCCAGTTTGCAATTTCTGCGGAAGATGAACAGGAATAGCGAGAACCAATGAGAGACTAGCTGGAGGTGTCTGGACGGGCAAATTTAACTCTCATTTCCCACCAAGAAGAGGAAATAACCAAAGGCTCAGCGTGCCCTGCCGGAACCAGATTAGGGCCTGAAGCCATCCTGCTGTGTTGCGGCCAGGTCACAAGAAAGCGAGTTGAAGAAAGGAGCTCAGGGGCACTGTAATTCACAAACCTGCAGAGTTATAAATGACAGCTATCGTCCAAAAATAGACTGAAGTAAGTCTGCCAAGAGGACTTGAAAGCGGGGCAGAATTGCAGGAAACCGATTTCAGGAGGTAGACTGGAATTGCATTGAAAGCATAGGAAAAGAGGCAGAACGTCCACAATGATGCACTTGGCCAAAAAGGGCGTATGCGTTTTTTCCTGAATATATTCAGGAAAAAACGCATACGCCCTTTTTGGCCAACCAAGCAAGCTTCCAAAGGAAATCTGCACTACAATGAAGTCTCACTTCCCACCGGTCAAAAGGGCCATCTGAAAAATGTGTAAAATCCAGAAAGGCAGGACAGGCCATGGAGAACTGGGAGCCTTGTTATGCTGATGGGCGGGATGTAAATTGCCAACAACCACTCGGGAGAAGTGTATGGTGTTTCCTGAAACATCTAAAAAACAAAGCAACAGAACCTAGGGCACTTCCACTTATGGTCCTATAGCTTAGGGAAATTAAAATCAAAAAGACACAGCCACCCCAAAGTTTGGAACGGCTCTGTTTACAAGAACCTCGTTTACCGTACAAGTTCAACATCGCAGAAAGTGAAAAATGGATAAAGAAATTGTGGTATTTACTTACAAAGCAATATCACTCAGCAATGAAATCTGTGTCATCAGGCCCTTTGCAGCACAATGAGTGGATTCAGGTATGATGATTCTAACTGAAATAAGTCACACAGAAAAAGAAACATCATAAGATATCAGTAATACATGGAATGTAAACTTGGCTACACAGGAACTGAAATACAGAACAGAACAGGGTGTCAAATTTAGAAAACCAACTTATTCTTGCTTAATGGTAAAGGTGAGTTAGGGTGCAGCATAAAACCAGAGACTGAAATGAGCACAGATAAAGTTCCTTAAGTCAAATATGGAATAGACAAGAGCTACTCCTTGCTCAACAAAATGGACTCAACACCGCATATTAAACGCCTAAGAATGTACCTGACTAGTAAGTATCGTAAAACCTATGGATTTCTATGTCTCCAAAAGAGAATCAAGCATGTGTACAGGGGCATAAACGCAGCACTGATAGGATTGGAGAGGTTCGGTGAGCAAATGAAGACCCTTTGAAGTCATATTGCATGGTACCCATTACACGGGTCTCAACTCTCCAGGTTTAAGGTATTCTTCCTTCAGCTAAAATATGCATGTGGAACCCAAGTATGATCAACCATGTGAACGGGAGACGTGTTCAAATATGTCTCAGTTTTCCTCCCCTGGTACTCGGGTGCAACATTCCAGACGCTTTACTAACACTCTCCTCACTTGGAGAGTCAGCGCCTTTAACCTCCTGTTTGGCCCACTTTGCAATTTCTGCGGAAGATGAACAGGAATAAAAAACGCATACGCCCTTTTTGGCCAACCAAGCAAGCTTGCAAAGGAAATCTGCACTACAATGAAGTCTCACTTCCTTCCGGTCAAAAGGGCCATCTGAAAAAAGTGTAAAATCCAGAAAGGCAGGACAGGCCATGGAGAACTGGGAGCCTTGTTATGCTGATGGGCGGGATGTAAATTGCCAACAACCACTCGGGAGAAGTGTATGGTGTTTCCTGAAACATCTAAAAAACAAAGCAACAGAACCTAGGGCACTTCCACTTATGGTCCTATAGCTTAGGGAAATTAAAATCAAAAAGACACAGCCACCCCAAAGTTTGGAACGGCTCTGTTTACAAGAACCTCGTTTACAGTACAAGTTCAACATCGCAGAAAGTGAAAAATGGATAAAGAAGTTGTGGTATTTACTTACAAAGCAATATCACTCAGCAATGAAATCTATGTCATCAGGCCCTTAGCATCACAATGAGTGGATTCAGGTATGATGATTCTAACTGAAATAAGTCACACAGAAAAAGAAACATCATAAGATATCAGTAATACACGGAATGTAAACTTGGCTACACAGGAACTGAATTACAGAACAGAACAGGGTCTCAAATTTAGAAAACCAACTTATGCTTGCTTAAGGGTAAAGGTGAGTTGGGGTGCTGCATAAAACCAGAGATTGAAATGAGCACAGATAAAGTTCCTTAAGTCAAATATGGAATAGACAAGAGCTACTCCTTGCTCAACAAAATGGACTCAACACCGCATATTAAACGCCTAAGAATGTACCTGACTAGTAAGTATCTTAAAACCTATGGATTGCTATGTCTCCGAAAGAGAATCAAGCATGTGTACAGGGGCATAAACGCAGCAGTGATAGGATTGGAGAGGTTCGGTGAGCAAATGAAGACCCTTTGAAGTCATATTGCATGGTACCCATTACACGGGTCTTAACTCTCCAGGTTTAAGGTATTCTTCCTTCAGCTAAAACATGCATGTGGAACCCAAGTATGATCAACCATGTGAACGGGAGACGTGTTCAAATATGTCTCAGTTTTCCTCCCCTGGTACTCGGGTGCAACATTCCAGACGCTTTACTAACACTCTCCTGACTTGGAGAGTCAGGCCCTTTAAACTCCTGTTTGGCACAGTTTGCAATTTCTGCGGAAGATGAACAGGAATAGCGAGAACCAATGAGAGACTAGCTGGAGGTGTCTGGACGGGCAAATTTAACTCTCATTTCCCACAAGGAAGAGGAATTAACCAAAGGCTCAGCATGCCGTGCCGGACCCAGATTAGGGCCTGAAGCCATCCTGCGGTGTTGCGGCCAGCTCAAAAGAAAGCGAGTTGAAGAAAGGAGCTCAGGGGCAGTGTAATTCACAAACCTGCAGAGTTATAAATGACAGCTATCGTCCAAAAATAGACTGAAGTAAGTCTGCCAAGAGGACTTGAAAGCGGGGCAGAATTGCAGGAAACCGATTTCAGGAGGTAGACTGGAATTGCATTGAAAGCATAGGAAAAGAGGCAGAACGTCCACAATGATGCACTTCGCCAAAAAGGGCGTATGCGTTTTTTCCTGAATATATTCAGGAAAAAACGCATACGCCGTTTTTGGCCAACCAAGCAAGCAAGCAAAGGAAATCTGCACTACAATGAAGTCTCACTTCCCCCTGGTCAAAAGGGCCATCTGAAAAAAGTGTAAAATCCAGAAAGGCAGGACAGGCCATTGAGAACTGGGAGCCTTGTTATGCTGATTGGCGGGATGTAAATTGCCAACAGACACTTGGGAGAAGTGTATGGTGTTTCCTGAAACATCTAAAAAACAAAGCAACAGAGCCTAGGGCACTTCCACTTATGGTCCTATAGCTTAGGGAAATTAAAATCAAAAAGACACAGCCACCCCAAAGTTTGGAACGGCTCTGTTTACAAGAACCTCGTTTACAGTACAAGTTCAACATCGCAGAAAGTGAAAAATGGATAAAGAACTTGTGGTACTTACGTACAATGCAGCATCACTCAGCAATGAAATCTATGTCATCAGGCACGTAGCAGCATAATGAGTAGATTCAGGTATGATGATTCTAACTGAAATAAGTCACACAGAAAAAGAAACATCATAAGATATCAGTAATACACGGAATGTAAACTTGGCTACACAGGAACTGAATTACAGAACAGAACAGGGTCTCAAATTTAGAAAACCAACTTATGCTTGCTTAAGGGTAAAGGTGAGTTGGGGTGCTGCATAAAACCAGAGATTGAAATGAGCACAGATAAAGTTCCTTAAGTCAAATATGGAATAGACAAGAGCTACTCCTTGCTCAACGAAATGGACTCAACACCGCATATTAAACGCCTAAGAATGTACCTGACTAGTAAGTATCTTAAAACCTATGGATTGCTATGTCTCCAAAAGAGAATCAAGCATGTGTACAGGGGCATAAACGCAGCAGTGATAGGATTGGAGAGGTTCGGTGAGCAAATGAAGACCCTTTGAAGTCATATTGCATGGTACCCATTCCAGGGGTTTCAACTACCCAGGTTTAAGGTATTCTTCCTTCAGCTAAAACATGCATGTGGAACCTAGAGTATGATCAACCATGTGATCGGGAGACGTGTTCAAATATGTCTCAGTTTTCCTCCCCTGGTACTCGGGTGCAACATTCCAGACGCTTTACTAACACTCTCCCTACTTGGAGAGTCAGCGCCTTTAACCTCCTGTTTGGCCCAGTTTGCAATTTCTGCGGAAGATAAACAGGAATAGCGAGAACCAATGAGAGGCTAGCTGGAGGTGTCTGGACGGGCAAATTTAACTCTCATTTCCCACCAGGAAGAGGAAATAACCAAAGGCTCAGCGTGCCGTACCGGAACCAGATTAGGGCCTGAAGCCATCCTGCGGTGTTGCGGCCAGGTCACAAGAAAGCGAGTTGAAGAAAGGAGCTCAGGGGCACTGTAATTCACAAACCTGCAGAGATATAAATGACAGCTATCGTCCAAAAATAGACTGAAGTAAGGCTGCCAAGAGGACTTGAAAGCGGGGCAGAATTGCAGGAAACCGATTTCAGGAGGTAGACTGGAATTGCATTGAAAGCATAGGAAAAGAGGCAGAACGTCCACAATGATGCACTTGGCCAAAAAGGGCGTATGCGTTTTTTCCTGAATATATTCAGGAAAAAACGCATACGCCCTTTTTGGCCAACCAAGCAAGCTTGCAAAGGAAATCTGCACTACAATGAAGTCTCACTTCCCCCCGGTCAAAAGGGCCATCTGAAAAAAGTGTAAAATCCAGAAAGGCAGGACAGGCCATGGAGAACTGGGAGCCTTGTTATGCTGATGGGCGGGATGTAAATTGCCAACAGACACTCGGGAGAAGTGTATGGTGTTTCCTGAAACATCTAAAAAACAAAGCAACAGAGCCTAGGGCACTGCCACTTATGGTCTTATAGCTTAGGGAAATTAAAATCAAAAAGACACAGCCACCCCAAAATTTGGGACGCCTCTGTTTACAAGAACCTCGTTTACAGTACAAGTTCAACATCGCAGAAAGTGAAAAATGGATAAAGAAGTTGTGGTATTTACTTACAAAGCAATATCACTCAGCAATGAAATCTATGTCATCAGGCCCTTAGCATCACAATGAGTGGATTCAGGTATGATGATTCTAACTGAAATAAGTCACACAGAAAAAGAAACATCATAAGATATCAGTAATACACGGAATGTAAACTTGGCTACACAGGAACTGAATTACAGAACAGAACAGGGTCTCAAATTTAGAAAACCAACTTATGCTTGCTTAAGGGTAAAGGTGAGTTGGGGTGCTGCATAAAACCAGAGATTGAAATGAGCACAGATAAAGTTCCTTAAGTCAAATATGGAATAGACAAGAGCTACTCCTTGCTCAACGAAATGGACTCAACACCGCATATTAAACGCCTAAGAATGTACCTGACTAGTAAGTATCGTAAAACCTATGGATTGCTATGTCTCCAAAAGAGAATCAAGCATGTGTACAGGGGCATAAACGCAGCAGTGATAGGATTGGAGAGGTTCGGTGAGCAAATGAAGACCCTTTGAAGTCATATTGCATGGTACCCATTCCACGGGTCTCAACTCTCCAGGTTTAAGGTATTCTTCCTTCAGCTAAAACATGCATGTGGAACCCAAGTATGATCAACCATGTGAACGGGAGACGTGTTCAAATATGTCTCAGTTTTCCTCCCCTGCTACTCGGGTGCAACATTCCAGACGCTTTACTAACACTCTCCCCACTTGGAGAGTCAGCGCCTTTAACCTCCTGTTTGGCCCAGTTTGCAATTTCTGCAGAAGATGAACAGGAATAGCGAGAACCAATGAGAGACTAGCTGGAGGTGTCTGGACGGGCAAATTTAACTCTCATTTCCCACCAGGAAGAGGAAATAACCAAAGGCTCAGCGTGCCGTACCGGACCCAGATTAGGGCCTGAAGCCATCCTGCGGTGTTGCGGCCAGGTCACAAGAAAGCGAGTTGAAGAAAGGAGCTCATGGGCACTGTAATTCACAAACCTGCAGAGTTATAAATGACAGCTATCGTCCAAAAATAGACTGAAGTAAGGCTGCCAAGAGGACTTGAAAGCGGGGCAGAATTGCAGGAAACCGATTTCAGGAGGTAGACTGGAATTGCATTGAAAGCATAGGAAAAGAGGCAGAACGTCCACAATGATGCACTTGGTCAAAAAGGGCGTATGCGTTTTTTCCTGAATATATTCAGGAAAAAACGCATACGCCCTTTTTGGCCAACCAAGCAAGCTTGCAAAGGAAATCTGCACTACAATGAAGTCTCACTTCCCCCCGGTCAAAAGGGCCATCTGAAAACAGTGTAAAATCCAGAAAGGCAGGACAGGCCATGGAGAACTGGGAGCCTTGTTATGCTTATGGGTGGGATGTAAATTGCCAACAACCACTCGGGAGAAGTGTATGGTGTTTCCTGAAACATCTAAAAAACAAAGCAACAGAACCTAGGGCACTTCCACTTATGGTCCTATAGCTTAGGGAAATTAAAATCAAAAAGACACAGCCACCCCAAAGTTTGGAACGGCTCTGTTTACAAGAACCTCGTTTACAGTACAAGTTCAACATCGCAGAAAGTGAAAAATGGATAAAGAAGTTGTGGTATTTACTTACAAAGCAATATCACTCAGCAATGAAATCTATGTCATCAGGCCCTTAGCATCACAATGAGTGGATTCAGGTATGATGATTCTAACTGAAATAAGTCACACAGAAAAAGAAACATCATAAGATATCAGTAATACACGGAATGTAAACTTGGCTACACAGGAACTGAATTACAGAACAGAACAGGGTCTCAAATTTAGAAAACCAACTTATGCTTGCTTAAGGGTAAAGGTGAGTTGGGGTGCTGCATAAAACCAGAGATTGAAATGAGCACAGATAAAGTTCCTTAAGTCAAATATGGAATAGACAAGAGCTACTCCTTGCTCAACGAAATGGACTCAACACCGCATATTAAACGCCTAAGAATGTACCTGACTAGTAAGTATCGTAAAACCTATGGATTGTTATGTCTCGAAAAGAGAATCAAGCATGTGTACAGGGGCATAAACGCAGCAGTGATAGGATTGGAGAGGTTCGGTGAGCAAATGAAGACCCTTTGAAGTCATATTGCATGGTACCCATTCCACGGGTCTCAACTCTCCAGGTTTAAGGTATTCTTCCTTCAGCTAAAACATGCATGTGGAACCTAGAGTATGATCAACCATGTGATCGGGAGACGTGTTCAAATATGTCTCAGTTTTCCTCCCCTGGTACTCGGGTGCAACATTCCAGACGCTTTACTAACACTCTCCCCACTTGGAGAGTCAGTCCCTTTAACCTCCTGTTTGGCCCAGTTTGCAATTTCTGCGGAAGATGAACAGGAATAGCGAGAACCAATGAGAGGCTAGCTGGAGGTGTCTGGACGGGCAAATTTAACTCTCATTTCCCACCAGGAAGAGGAATTAACCAAAGGCTCAGCATGCCGGGCCGGAACCAGATTAGGGCCTGAAGCCATCCTGCGGTATTGCGGCCAGGTCACAAGAAAGCGAGTTGAAGAAAGGAGCTCAGGGGCACTGTAATTCACAAACCTGCAGAGTTATAAATGACAGCTATCATCCAAAAATAGACTGAAGTAAGGCTGCCAAGAGGACTTGAAAGCGGGGCAGAATTGCAGGAAACCGATTTCAGGAGGTAGACTGGAATTGCATTGAAAGCATAGGAAAAGAGGCAGAACGTCCACAATGATGCACTTGGCCAAAAAGGGCGTATGCGTTTTTTCCTGAATATATTCAGGAAAAAACCATACGCCCTTTTTGGCCAACCAAGCAAGCTTGCAAAGGAAATCTGCACTACAATGAAGTCTCACTTCCCCCCGGTCAAAAGGGCCATCTGAAAACAGTGTAAAATCCAGAAAGGCAGGACAGGCCATGGAGAACTGGGAGCCTTGTTATGCTGATGGGCGGGATGTAAATTGCCAACAGACACTCGGGAGAAGTGTATGGTGTTTCCTGAAACATCTAAAAAACAAAGCAACAGAACCTAGGGCACTTCCACTTATGGTCCTATAGCTTAGGGAAATTAAAATCAAAAAGACACAGCCACCCCAAAGTTTGGAACGGCTCTGTTTACAAGAACCTCGTTTACAGTACAAGTTCAACATCGCAGAAAGTGAAAAATGGATAAAGAAGTTGTGGTATTTACTTACAAAGCAATATCACTCAGCAATGAAATCTATGTCATCAGGCCCTTAGCAGCACAATGAGTGGATTCAGGTATGATGATTCTAACTGAAATAAGTCACACAGAAAAAGAAACATCATAAGATATCAGTAATACACGGAATGTAAACTTGGCTACACAGGAACTGAATTACAGAACAGAACAGGGTCTCAAATTTAGAAAACCAACTTATACTTGCTTAAGGGTAAAGGTGAGTTGGGGTGCTGCATAAAACCAGAGATTGAAATGAGCACAGATAAAGTTCCTTAAGCCAAATATGGAATAGACTAGAGCTACTCCTTGCTCAACAAAATGGACTCAACACCGCATATTAAACGCCTAAGAATGTACCTGACTTGTAAGTATCTTAAAACCTATGGATAGCTATGTCTCCAAAAGAGAATCAAGCATGTGTACAGGGGCATAAACGCAGCAGTGATAGGATTGGAGAGGTTCGGTGAGCAAATGAAGACCCTTTGAAGTCATATTGCATGGTACCCATTCCACGGGTTTCAACTACCCAGGTTTAAGGTATTCTTCCTTCAGCTAAAACATGCATGTGGAACCTAGAGTATGATCAACCATGTGATCGGGAGACGTGTTCAAATATGTCTCAGTTTTCCTCCCCTGGTACTCGGGTGCAACATTCCAGACGCTTTACTAACACTCTCCCCACTTGGAGAGTCAGTCCCTTTAACCTCCTGTTTGGCCCAGTTTGCAATTTCTGCGGAAGATGAACAGGAATAGCGAGAACCAATGAGAGGCTAGCTGGAGGTGTCTGGACGGGCAAATTTAACTCTCATTTCCCACCAGGAAGAGGAATTAACCAAAGGCTCAGCATGCCGGGCCGGAACCAGATTAGGGCCTGAAGCCATCCTGCGGTGTTGCGGCCAGGTCACAAGAAAGCGAGTTGAAGAAAGGAGCTCAGGGGCACTGTAATTCACAAACCTGCAGAGTTATAAATGACAGCTATCATCCAAAAATAGACTGAAGTAAGGCTGCCAAGAGGACTTGAAAGCGGGGCAGAATTGCAGGAAACCGATTTCAGGAGGTAGACTGGAATTGCATTCAAAGCATAGGAAAAGAGGCAGAACGTCCACAATGATGCACTTGGCCAAAAAGGGCGTATGCGTTTTTTCCTGAATATATTCAGGAAAAAACGCATACGCCCTTTTTGGCCAACCAAGCAAGCTTGCAAAGGAAATCTGCACTACAATGAAGTCTCACTTCCCCCCGGTCAAAAGGGCCATCTGAAAACAGTGTAAAATCCAGAAAGCCAGGACAGGCCATGGAGAACTGGGAGCCTTGTTATGCTGATGGGTGGGATGTAAATTGCCAACAACCACTCGGGAGAAGTGTATGGTGTTTCCTGAAACATCTAAAAAACAAAGCAACAGAACCTAGGGCACTTCCACTTATGGTCCTATAGCTTAGGGAAATTAAAATCAAAAAGACACAGCCACCCCAAAGTTTGGAACGGCTCTGTTTACAAGAACCTCGTTTACAGTACAAGTTCAACATCGCAGAAAGTGAAAAATGGATAAAGAAGTTGTGGTATTTACTTACAAAGCAATATCACTCAGCAATGAAATCTATGTCATCAGGCCCTTAGCAGCACAATGAGTGGATTCAGGTATGATGATTCTAACTGAAATAAGTCACACAGAAAAAGAAACATCATAAGATATCAGTAATACACGGAATGTAAACTTGGCTACACAGGAACTGAATTACAGAACAGAACAGGGTCTCAAATATAGAATACCAACTTATGCTTGCTTAAGGGTAAAGGTGAGTTGGGGTGCTGCATAAAACCAGAGATTGAAATGAGCACAGATAAAGTTCCTTAAGTCAAATATGGAATAGACAAGAGCTACTCCTTGCTCAACGAAATGGACTCAACACCGCATATTAAACGCCTAAGAATGTACCTGACTAGTAAGTATCGTAAAACCTATGGATTGCTATGTCTCCAAAAGAGAATCAAGCATGTGTACAGGGGCATAAACGCAGCACTGATAGGATTGGAGAGGTTCGGTGAGCAAATGAAGACCCTTTGAAGTCATATTGCATGGTACCCATTACACGGGTTTCAACTCTCCAGGTTTAAGGTATTCTTCCTTCAGCTAAAACATGCATGTGGAACCCAAGTACGATCAACCATGTGAACGGGAGACGTGTTCAAATATGTCTCAGTTTTCCTCCCCTGGTACTCGGGTGCAACATTCCAGACGCTTTACTAACACTCTCCCCACTTGGAGAGTCAGCGCCTTTAACCTCCTGTTTGGCCCACTTTGCAATTTCTGCGGAAGATGAACAGGAATAGCGAGAACCAATGAGAGGCTAGCTGGAGGTGTCTGGACGGGCAAATTTAACTCTCATTTCCCACCAGGAAGAGGAAATAACCAAAGGCTCAGCGTGCCGTACCGGAACCAGATTACGGCCTGAATCCATCCTGCGGTGTTGCGGCCAGCTCAAAAGAAAGCGAGTTGAAGAAAGGAGCTCAGGGGCACTGTAATTCACAAACCTGCAGAGTTATAAATGACAGCTATCGTCCAAAAATAGACTGAAGTAAGGCTGCCAAGAGGACTTGAAAGCGGGGCAGAATTGCAGGAAACCGATTTCAGGAGGTAGACTGGAATTGCATTGAAAGCATAGGAAAAGAGGCAGAACGTCCACAATGATGCACTTGGCCAAAAAGGGCGTATGCGTTTTTTCCTGAATATATTCAGGAAAAAACGCATACGCCCTTTTTGGCCAACCAAGCAAGCTTGCAAAGGAAATCTGCACTACAATGAAGTCTCACTTCCCCCCGGTCAAAAGGGCCATCTGAAAAACGTGTAAAATCCAGAAAGGCAGGACAGGCCATGGAGAACTGGGAGCCTTGTTATGCTGATGGGCGGGATGTAAATTGCCAACAACCACTCGGGAGAAGTGTATGGTGTTTCCTGAAACATCTAAAAAACAAAGCAACAGAACCTAGGCACTTCCACTTATGGTCCTATAGCTTAGGGAAATTAAAATCAAAAAGACACAGCCACCCCAAAGTTTGGAATGGCTCTGTTTACAAGAACCTCGTTTACAGTACAAGTTCAACATCGCAGAAAGTGAAAAATGGATAAAGAAGTTGTGGTATTTACTTACAAAGCAATATCACTCAGCAATGAAATCTGTGTCATCAGGCCCTTAGCAGCACAATGAGTGGATTCAGGTATGATGATTCTAACTGAAATAAGTCACACAGAAAAAGAAACATCATAAGATATCAGTAATACACGGAATGTAAACTTGGCTACACAGGAACTGAATTACAGAACAGAACAGGGTCTCAAATTTAGAAAACCAACTTATTCTTGCTTAAGGGTAAAGGTGAGTTGGGGTGCTGCATAAAACCAGAGATTGAAATGAGCACAAATAAAGTTCCTTAAGCCAAATATGGAATAGACAAGAGCTACTCCTTGCTCAACCAAATGGACTCAACACCCCATATTAAACGCCTAAGAATGTACCTGACTAGTAAGTATCTTAAAACCTATGGATTGCTATGTCTCCAAAAGAGAATCAAGCATGTGTACAGGGGCATAAACGCAGCACTGATAGGATTGGAGAGGTTCGGTGAGGAAATGAAGACCCTTTTAAGTCATATTGCATGGTACCCATTCCACGGGTTTCAACTACCCAGGTTTAAGGTATTCTTCCTTCAGCTAAAACATGCATGTGGAACCCAAGTATGATCAACCATGTGATCGGGAGACGTGTTCAAATATGTCTCAGTTTTCCTCCCCTGGTACTCGGGTGCAACATTCCAGACGCTTTACTAACACTCTCCCCACTTGGAGAGTCAGTCCCTTTAACCTCCTGTTTGGCCCAGTTTGCAATTTCTACGGAAGATGAACAGGAATAGCGAGAACCAATGAGAGGCTAGCTGGAGGTGTCTGCTCGGGCAAATTTAACTCTCATTTCCCACCAGGAAGAGGAATTAACCAAAGGCTCAGCATGCCGGGCCGGAACCAGATTAGGGCCTGAAGCCATCCTGCGGTGTTGCGGCCAGGTCACAAGAAAGCGAGTTGAAGAAAGGAGCTCAGGGGCACTGTAATTCACAAACCTGCAGAGTTATAAATGACAGCTATCGTCCAAAAATAGACTGAAGTAAGGCTGCCAAGAGGACTTGAAAGCGGGGCAGAATTGCAGGAAACCGATTTCAGGAGGTAGACTGGAATTGCATTGAAAGCATAGGAAAAGAGGCAGAACGTCCACAATGATGCACTTGGCCAAAAAGGGCGTATGCGTTTTTTCCTGAATATATTCAGGAAAAAATGCATACGCCCTTTTTGGCCAACCAAGCAAGCTTGCAAAGGAAATCTGCACTACAATGAAGTCTCACTTCCCCCCGGTCAACAGGGCCATCTGAAAAAAGTGTAAAATCCAGAAAGGCAACAGGCCATTGAGAACTGGGAGCCTTGTTATGCTGATGGGCGGGATGTAAATTGCCAACAACCACTTGGGAGAAGTGTATGGTGTTTCCTGAAACATCTAAAAAACAAAGCAACAGAGCCTAGGGCACTTCCACTTATGGTCCTATAGCTTAGGGAAATTAAAATCAAAAAGACACAGCCACCCCAAAGTTTGGAACGGCTCTGTTTACAAGAACCTCGTTTACAGTACAAGTTCAACATCGCAGAAAGTGAAAAATGGATAAAGAAGTTGTGGTATTCACTTACAAAGCAATATCACTAAGCAATGAAATCTATGTCATCAGGCCCTTAGCAGCACAATGAGTGGATTCAGGTATGATGATTCTAACTGAAATAAGTCACACAGAAAAAGAAACATCATAAGATATCAGTAATACACGGAATGGAAACTTGGCTACACAGGAACTGAATTACAGAACAGAACAGGGTCTCAAATTTAGAAAACCAACTTATGCTTGCTTAAGGGGAAAGGTGAGTTGGGGTGCTGCATAAAACCAGAGATTGAAATGAGCACAGATAAAGTTCCTTAAGCCAAATATGGAATAGACAAGAGCTACTCCTTGCTCAACGAAATGGACTCAACACCGCATATTAAACGCCTAAGAATGTACCTGACTTGTAAGTATCTTAAAACCTATGGATTGCTATGTCTCCGAAAGAGAATCAAGCATGTGTACAGGGGCATAAACGCAGCAGTGATAGGATTGGAGAGGTTCGGTGAGCAAATGAAGACCCTTTGAAGTCATATTGCATGGTACCCATTCCACGGGTTTCAACTATCCAGGTTTAAGGTATTCTTCCTTCAGCTAAAACATGCATGTGGAACCTAGAGTATGATCAACCATGTGATCGGGAGACGTGTTCAAATATGTCTCAGTTTTCCTCCCCTGGTACTCGGGTGCAACATTCCAGACGCTTTACTAACACTCTCCCCACTTGGAGAGTCAGCGCCTTTAACCTCCTGTTTGGCCCACTTTGCAATTTCTGCGGAAGATGAACAGGAATAGTGGAAACCAATGAGAGGCTAGCTGGAGGTGTCTGGACGGGCAAATTTAACTCTCATTTCCCACCAGGAAGAGGAATTAACCAAAGGCTCAGCATGCCGGGCCGGAACCAGATTAGGGCCTGAAGCCATCCTGCGGTGTTGCGGCCAGGTCACAAGAAAGCGAGTTGAAGAAAGGAGCTCAGGGGCACTGTAATTCACAAACCTGCAGAGTTATAAATGACAGCTATCGTCCAAAAATAGACTGAAGTAAGGCTGCCAAGAGGACTTGAAAGCGGGGCAGAATTGCAGGAAACCGATTTCAGGAGGTAGACTGGAATTGCATTGAAAGCATAGGAAAAGAGGCAGAACGTCCACAATGATGCACTTGGCCAAAAAGGGCGTATGCGTTTTTTCCTGAATATATTCAGGAAAAAACGCATACGCCCTTTTTGGCCAACCAAGCAAGCTTGCAAAGGAAATCTGCACTACAATGAAGTCTCACTTCCCCCCGGTCAAAAGGGCCATCTGAAAAAAGTGTAAAATCCAGAAAGGCAGGACAGGCCATGGAGAACAGGGAGCCTTGTTATGCTGATGGGCGGGATGTAAATTGCCAACAACCACTCGGGAGAAGTGTATGGTGTTTCCTAAAACATCTAAAAAACAAAGCAACAGAACCTAGGGCACTTCCACTTATGGTCCTATAGCTTAGGGAAATTAAAATCAAAAAGACACAGCCACCCCAAAGTTTGGAACGGCTCTGTTTACAAGAACCTCGTTTACAGTACAAGTTCAACATCGCAGAAAGTGAAAAATGGATAAAGAAGTTGTGGTATTTACTTACAAAGCAATATCACTCAGCAATGAAATCTGTGTCATCAGGCCCTTAGCAGCACAATGAGTGGATTCAGGTATGATGATTCTAACTGAAGTAAGTCACACAGAAAAAGAAACATCATAAGATATCAGTAATACATGGAATGTAAAATTGGCTACACAGGAACTGAATTACAGAACAGAACAGGGTCTCAAATTTAGAAAACCAACTTATGCTTGCTTAAGGGTAAAGGTGAGTTGGGGTGCTGCATAAAACCAGAGATTGAAATGAGCACAGATAAAGTTCCTTAAGTCAAATATGGAATAGACAAGAGCTACTCCTTGCTCAACGAAATGGACTCAACACCGCATATTAAACGCCTAAGAATGTACCTGACTAGTAAGTATCTTAAAACCTATGGATTGCTATGTCTCCGAAAGAGAATCAAGCATGTGTACAGGGGCATAAACGCAGCAGTGATAGGATTGGAGAGGTTCGGTGAGCAAATGAAGACCCTTTGAAGTCATATTGCATGGTACCCATTACACGGGTCTTAACTCTCCAGGTTTAAGGTATTCTTCCTTCAGCTAAAACATGCATGTGGAACCCAAGTATGATCAACCATGTGAATGGGAGACGTGTTCAAATATGTCTCAGTTTTCCTCCCCTGGTACTCGGGTGCAACATTCCAGACGCTTTACTAACACTCTCCCCACTTGGAGAGTCAGCGCCTTTAACCTCCTGTTTGGCCCAGTTTGCAATTTCTGCGGAAGATGAACAGGAATAGCGAGAACCAATGAGAGACTAGCTGGAGGTGTCTGGACGGGCAAATTTAACTCTCATTTCCCACCAGGAAGAGGAAATAACCAAAGGCTCAGCGTGCCGTGCCGGAACCAGATTAGGGCCTGAAGCCATCCTGCGGTGTTGCGGCCAGGTCACAAGAAAGCGAGTTGAAGAAAGGAGCTCAGGGGCACTGTAATTCACAAACCTGCAGAGTTATAAATGACAGCTATCGTCCAAAAATAGACTGAAGTAAGGCTGCCAAGAGGACTTGAAAGCGGGGCAGAATTGCAGGAAACCGATTTCAGGAGGTAGACTGGAATTGCATTGAAAGCATAGGAAAAGAGGCAGAACGTCCACAATGATGCACTTGGCCAAAAAGGGCGTATGCGTTTTTTCCTGAATATATTCAGGAAAAAACGCATACGCCCTTTTTGGCCAACCAAGCAAGCTTGCAAAGGAAATCTGCACTACAATGAAGTCTCACTTCCCCCCGGTCAAAAGGGCCATCTGAAAAAAGTGTAAAATCCAGAAAGGCAGGACAGGCCATGGAGAACTGGGAGCCTTGTTATGCTGATGGGCGGGATGTAAATTGCCAACAGACACTCGGGAGAAGTGTATGGTGTTTCCTGAAACATCTAAAAAACAAAGCAACAGAGCCTAGGGCACTGCCACTTATGGTCCTATAGCTTAGGGAAATTAAAATCAAAAAGACACAGCCACCCCAAAGTTTGGGACGCCTCTGTTTACAAGAACCTCGTTTACAGTACAAGTTCAACATCGCAGAAAGTGAAAAATGGATAAAGAAGTTGTGGTATTTACTTACAAAGCAATATCACTCAGCAATGAAATCTGTGTCATCAGGCCCTTAGCAGCACAATGAGTGGATTCAGGTATGATGATTCTAACTGAAATAAGTCACACAGAAAAAGAAACATCATAAGATATCAGTAATACACGGAATGTAAACTTGGCTACACAGGAACTGAATTACAGAACAGAACAGGGTCTCAAATTTAGAAAACCAACTTATTCTTGCTTAAGGGTAAAGGTGAGTTGGGGTGGTGCATAAAACCAGAGATTGAAATGAGCACAGATAAAGTTCCTTAAGCCAAATATGGAATAGACAAGAGCTACTCCTTGCTCAACGAAATGGACTCAACACCCCATATTAAACACCTAAGAATGTACCTGACTAGTAAGTATCTTAAAAGCTATGGATTGCTATGTCTCCGAAAGAGAATCAAGCATGTGTACAGGGGCATAAACGCAGCAGTGATAGGATTGGAGAGGTTCGGTGAGCAAATGAAGACCCTTTGAAGTCATATTGCATGGTACCCATTCCACGGGTTTCAACTACCCAGGTTTAAGGTATTCTTCCTTCAGCTAAAACATGCATGTGGAACCCAAGTATGATCAACCATGTGAACGGGAGACGTGTTCAAATATGTCTCAGTTTTCCTCCCCTGGTACTCGGGTGCAACATTCCAGACGCTTTACTAACACTCTCCCGACTTGGAGAGTCAGTCCCTTTAACCTCCTATTTGGCCCAGTTTGCAATTTCTGCGGAAGATGAACAGGAATAGCGAGAACCAATGAGAGACTAGCTGGAGGTGTCTGAATGGGCAAATTTAACTCTCATTTCCCACCAGGAAGAGGAATTAACCAAAGGCTCAGCATGCCGGGCCGGAACCAGATTAGGGCCTGAAGCCATCCTGCGGTGTTGCGGCCAGGTCACAAGAAAGCGAGTTGAAGAAAGGAGCTCAGGGGCACTGTAATTCACAAACCTGCAGAGTTATAAATGACAGCTATCGTCCAAAAATAGACTGAAGTAAGGCTGCCAAGAGGACTTGAAAGCGGGGCAGAATTGCAGGAAACCGATTTCAGGAGGTAGACTGGAATTGCATTGAAAGCATAGGAAAAGAGGCAGAACGTCCACAATGATGCACTTGGCCAAAAAGGGCGTATGCGTTTTTTCCTGAATATATTCAGGAAAAAATGCATACGCCCTTTTTGGCCAACCAAGCAAGCTTGCAAAGGAAATCTGCACTACAATGAAGTCTCACTTCCCCCCGGTCAAAAGGGCCATCTGAAAAAAGTGTAAAATCCAGAAAGGCAACAGGCCATTGAGAACTGGGAGCCTTGTTATGCTGATGGGCGGGATGTAAATTGCCAACAACCACTCCGGAGGGGCGTATGGTGTTTCCTGAAACATCTAAAAAACAAAGCAACAGAGCCTAGGGCACTTCCACTTATGGTCCTATAGCTTAGGGAAATTAAAATCAAAAAGACACAGCCACCCCAAAGTTTGGAACGGCTCTGTTTACAAGAACCTCGTTTACAGTACAAGTTCAACATCGCAGAAAGTGAAAAATGGATAAAGAACTTGTGGTACTTACGTACAATGCAGTATCACTCAGCAATGAAATCTATGTCATCAGGCCCGTAGCAGCATAATGAGTAGATTCAGGTACGATGATTCTAACTGAAATAAGTCACACAGAAAAAGAAACATCATAAGATATCACTAATACACGGAATGTAAACTTGGCTACACAGGAATTGAATTCCAAAACAGAACAGGTTCTCAAATTTAGAAAACCAACTTATGCTTGCTTAAGGGGAAAGGTGAGTTGGGTTGCTGCATAAAACCAGAGATTGAAATGAGCACAGATAAAGTTCCTTAAGTCAAATATGGAATAGACAAGAGCTACTCCTTGCTCAACGAAATGGACTCAACACCGCATATTAAACGCCTAAGAATGTACCTGACTAGTAAGTATCTTAAAACCTATGGATTGCTATGTCTCCGAAAGAGAATCAAGCATGCGTACAGGGGCATAAACGCGGCAGTGATAGGATTGGAGAGGTTCGGTGAGCAAATGAAGACCCTTTGAAGTCATATTGCATGGTACCCATTCCACGGGTTTCAACTATCCAGGTTTAAGGTATTCTTCCTTCAGCTAAAACATGCATGTGGAACCTAGAGTATGATCAACCATGTGATCGGGAGACGTGTTCAAATATGTCTCAGTTTTCCTCCCCTGGTACTCGGGTGCAACATTCCAGACGCTTTACTAACACTCTCCCCACTTGGAGAGTCAGTCCCTTTAACCTCCTGTTTGGCCCACTTTGCAATTTCTGCGGAAGATGAACAGGAATAGTGGAAACCAATGAGAGGCTAGCTGGAGGTGTCTGGACGGGCAAATTTAACTCTCATTTCCCACCAGGAAGAGGAATTAACCAAAGGCTCAGCATGCCGGGCCGGAACCAGATTAGGGCCTGAAGCCATCCTGCGGTGTTGCGGCCAGGTCACAAGAAAGCGAGTTGAAGAAAGGAGCTCAGGGGCACTGTAATTCACAAACCTGCAGAGTTATAAATGACAGCTATCGTCCAAAAATAGACTGAAGTAAGGCTGCCAAGAGGACTTGAAATCGGGGCAGAATTGCAGGAAACCGATTTCAGGAGGTAGACTGGAATTGCATTGAAAGCATAGGAAAAGAGGCAGAACGTCCACAATGATGCACTTGGCCAAAAAGGGCGTATGCGTTTTTTCCTGAATATATTCAGGAAAAAACGCATACGCCCTTTTTGGCCAACCAAGCAAGCTTGCAAAGGAAATCTGCACTACAATGAAGTCTCACTTCCCCCCGGTCAAAAGGGCCATCTGAAAAAAGTGTAAAATCCAGAAAGGCAGGACAGGCCATGGAGAACAGGGAGCCTTGTTATGCTGATGGGCGGGATGTAAATTGCCAACAACCACTCGGGAGAAGTGTATGGTGTTTCCTAAAACATCTAAAAAACAAAGCAACAGAACCTAGGGCACTTCCACTTATGGTCCTATAGCTTAGGGAAATTAAAATCAAAAAGACACAGCCACCCCAAAGTTTGGAACGGCTCTGTTTACAAGAACCTCGTTTACAGTACAAGTTCAACATCGCAGAAAGTGAAAAATGGATAAAGAAGTTGTGGTATTTACTTACAAAGCAATATCACTCAGCAATGAAATCTGTGTCATCAGGCCCTTAGCAGCACAATGAGTGGATTCAGGTATGATGATTCTAACTGAAGTAAGTCACACAGAAAAAGAAACATCATAAGATATCAGTAATACATGGAATGTAAACTTGGCTACACAGGAACTGAATTACAGAACAGAACAGGGTCTCAAATTTAGAAAACCAACTTATGCTTGCTTAAGGGTAAAGGTGAGTTGGGGTGCTGCATAAAACCAGAGATTGAAATGAGCACAGATAAAGTTCCTTAAGTCAAATATGGAATAGACAAGAGCTACTCCTTGCTCAACGAAATGGACTCAACACCGCATATTAAACGCCTAAGAATGTACCTGACTAGTAAGTATCTTAAAACCTATGGATTGCTATGTCTCCGAAAGAGAATCAAGCATGTGTACAGGGGCATAAACGCAGCAGTGATAGGATTGGAGAGGTTCGGTGAGCAAATGAAGACCCTTTGAAGTCATATCGCATGGTACCCATTACACGGGTCTTAACTCTCCAGGTTTAAGGTATTCTTCCTTCAGCTAAAACATGCATGTGGAACCCAAGTATGATCAACCATGTGAATGGGAGACGTGTTCAAATATGTCTCAGTTTTCCTCCCCTGGTACTCGGGTGCAACATTCCAGACGCTTTACTAACACTCTCCCCACTTGGAGAGTCAGCGCTTTTAACCTCCTGTTTGGCCCAGTTTGCAATTTCTGCGGAAGATGAACAGGAATAGCGAGAACCAATGAGAGACTAGCTGGAGGTGTCCGGACGGGCAAATTTAACTCTCATTTCCCACCAGGAAGAGGAAATAACCAAAGGCTCAGCGTGCCGTGCCGGAACCAGATTAGGACCTGAAGCCAGCCTGCGGTGTTGCGGCCAGGTCACAAGAAAGCGAGTTGAAGAAAGGAGCTCAGGGGCACTGTAATTCACAAACCTGCAGAGTTATAAATGACAGCTATCGTCCAAAAATAGACTGAAGTAAGGCTGCCAAGAGGACTTGAAAGCGGGGCAGAATTGCAGGAAACCGATTTCAGGAGGTAGACTGGAATTGCATTGAAAGCATAGGAAAAGAGGCAGAACGTCCACAATGATGCACTTGGCCAAAAAGGGCGTATGCGTTTTTTCCTGAATATATTCAGGAAAAAACGCATACGCCCTTTTTGGCCAACCAAGCAAGCTTGCAAAGGAAATCTGCACTACAATGAAGTCTCACTTCCCCCCGGTCAAAAGGGCCATCTGAAAAAAGTGTAAAATCCAGAAAGGCAGGACAGGCCATGGAGAACTGGGAGCCTTGTTATGCTGATGGGCGGGATGTAAATTGCCAACAACCACTCGGGAGAAGTGTATGGTGTTTCCTGAAACATCTAAAAAACAAAGCAACAGAACCTAGGGCACTTCCACTTATGGTCCTATAGCTTAGGGAAATTAAAATCAAAAAGACACAGCCACCCCAAAGTTTGGAACGGCTCTGTTTACAAGAACCTCGTTTACAGTACAAGTTCAACATCGCAGAAAGTGAAAAATGGATAAAGAAGTTGTGGTATTTACTTACAAAGCAATATCACTCAGCAATGAAATCTGTGTCATCAGGCCCTTAGCAGCACAATGAGTGGATTCAGGTATGATGATTCTAACTGAAATAAGTCACACAGAAAAAGAAACATCATAAGATATCAGTAATACACGGAATGTAAACTTGGCTACACAGGAACTGAATTACAGAACAGAACAGGGTCTCAAATTTAGAAAACCAACTTATTCTTGCTTAAGGGTAAAGGTGAGTTGGGGTGGTGCATAAAACCAGAGATTGAAATGAGCACAGATAAAGTTCCTTAAGCCAAATATGGAATAGACAAGAGCTACTCCTTGCTCAACGAAATGGACTCAACACCCCATATTAAACACCTAAGAATGTACCTGACTAGTAAGTATCTTAAAAGCTATGGATTGCTATGTCTCCGAAAGAGAATCAAGCATGTGTACAGGGGCATAAACGCAGCAGTGATAGGATTGGAGAGGTTCGGTGAGCAAATGAAGACCCTTTGAAGTCATATTGCATGGTACCCATTCCACGGGTTTCAACTACCCAGGTTTAAGGTATTCTTCCTTCAGCTAAAACATGCATGTGGAACCCAAGTATGATCAACCATGTGAACGGGAGACGTGTTCAAATATGTCTCAGTTTTCCTCCCCTGGTACTCGGGTGCAACATTCCAGACGCTTTACTAACACTCTCCCGACTTGGAGAGTCAGTCCCTTTAACCTCCTATTTGGCCCAGTTTGCAATTTCTGCGGAAGATGAACAGGAATAGCGAGAACCAATGAGAGACTAGCTGGAGGTGTCTGAATGGGCAAATTTAACTCTCATTTCCCACCAGGAAGAGGAATTAACCAAAGGCTCAGCATGCCGGGCCGGAACCAGATTAGGGCCTGAAGCCATCCTGCGGTGTTGCGGCCAGGTCACAAGAAAGCGAGTTGAAGAAAGGAGCTCAGGGGCACTGTAATTCACAAACCTGCAGAGTTATAAATGACAGCTATCGTCCAAAAATAGACTGAAGTAAGGCTGCCAAGAGGACTTGAAAGCGGGGCAGAATTGCAGGAAACCGATTTCAGGAGGTAGACTGGAATTGCATTGAAAGCATAGGAAAAGAGGCAGAACGTCCACAATGATGCACTTGGCCAAAAAGGGCGTATGCGTTTTTTCCTGAATATATTCAGGAAAAAATGCATACGCCCTTTTTGGCCAACCAAGCAAGCTTGCAAAGGAAATCTGCACTACAATGAAGTCTCACTTCCCCCCGGTCAAAAGGGCCATCTGAAAAAAGTGTAAAATCCAGAAAGGCAACAGGCCATTGAGAACTGGGAGCCTTGTTATGCTGATGGGCGGGATGTAAATTGCCAACAACCACTAGGGAGACGCGTATGGTGTTTCCTGAAACATCTAAAAAACAAAGCAACAGAGCCTAGGGCACTTCCACTTATGGTCCTATAGCTTAGGGAAATTAAAATCAAAAAGACACAGCCACCCCAAAGTTTGGAACGGCTCTGTTTACAAGAACCTCGTTTACAGTACAAGTTCAACATCGCAGAAAGTGAAAAATGGATAAAGAACTTGTGGTACTTACGTACAATGCAGTATCACTCAGCAATGAAATCTATGTCATCAGGCCCGTAGCAGCATAATGAGTAGATTCAGGTACGATGATTCTAACTGAAATAAGTCACACAGAAAAAGAAACATCATAAGATATCACTAATACACGGAATGTAAACTTGGCTACACAGGAATTGAATTCCAAAACAGAACAGGTTCTCAAATTTAGAAAACCAACTTATGCTTGCTTAAGGGGAAAGGTGAGTTGGGTTGCTGCATAAAACCAGAGATTGAAATGAGCACAGATAAAGTTCCTTAAGTCAAATATGGAATAGACAAGAGCTACTCCTTGCTCAACGAAATGGACTCAACACCGCATATTAAACGCCTAAGAATGTACCTGACTAGTAAGTATCTTAAAACCTATGGATTGCTATGTCTCCGAAAGAGAATCAAGCATGCGTACAGGGGCATAAACGCGGCAGTGATAGGATTTGAGAGGTTCGG
Organism: Delphinus delphis; assembly: GCF_949987515.2. Taxonomy (NCBI): domain Eukaryota; kingdom Metazoa; phylum Chordata; class Mammalia; order Artiodactyla; family Delphinidae; genus Delphinus; species Delphinus delphis. The sequence continues at coordinate 151,842 of NW_027192834.1, forward strand.
TGAGCAAATGAAGACCCTTTGAAGTCATATTGCATGGTACCCATTACACGGGTCTTAACTCTCCAGGTTTAAGGTATTCTTCCTTCAGCTAAAACATGCATGTGGAACCCAAGTATGATCAACCATGTGAACGGGAGACGTGTTCAAATATGTCTCAGTTTTCCTCCCCTGGTACTCGGGTGCAACATTCCAGACGCTTTACTAACACTCTCCCCACTTGGAGAGTCAGCGCCTTTAACCTCCTGTTTGGCCCAGTTTGCAATTTCTGCGGAAGATGAACAGGAATAGCGAGAACCAATGAGAGGCTAGCTGGAGGTGTCTGGACGGGCAAATTTAACTCTCATTTCCCACCAGAAAGAGGAAATAACCAAAGGCTCAACGTGCCGTACCGGAACCAGATTAGGGCCTGAAGCCATCCTGCGGTGTTGCGGCCAGCTCAAATGAAAGCGAGTTGAAGAAAGGAGCTCAGGGGCACTGTAATTCACAAACCTGCAGAGTTATAAATGACAGCTATCGTCCAAAAATAGACTGAAGTAAGGCTGCCAAGAGGACTTGAAAGCGGGGCAGAATTGCAGGAAACCGATTTCAGGAGGTAGACTGGAATTGCATTGAAAGCATAGGAAAAGAGGCAGAACGTCCACAATGATGCACTTGGCCAAAAAGGGCGTATGCGTTTTTTCCTGAATATATTCAGGAAAAAACGCATACGCCCTTTTTGGCCAACCAAGCAAGCTTGCAAAGGAAATCTGCACTACAATGAAGTCTCACTTCCCCCCGGTCAAAAGGGCCATCTGAAAAAAGTGTAAAATCCAGAAAGGCAGGACAGGCCATGGAGAACTGGGAGCCTTGTTATGCTGATGGGCGGGATGTAAATTGCCAACAACCACTCGGGAGAAGTGTATGGTGTTTCCTGAAACATCTAAAAAACAAAGCAACAGAACCTAGGGCACTTCCACTTATGGTCCTATAGCTTAGGGAAATTAAAATCAAAAAGACACAGCCACCCCAAAGTTTGGAACGGCTCTGTTTACAAGAACCTCGTTTACAGTACAAGTTCAACATCGCAGAAAGTGAAAAATGGATAAAGAAGTTGTGGTATTTACTTACAAAGCAATATCACTCAGCAATGAAATCTGTGTCATCAGGCCCTTAGCAGCACAATGAGTGGATTCAGGTATGATGATTCTAACTGAAGTAAGTCACACAGAAAAAGAAACATCATAAGATATCAGTAATACACGGAATGGAAACTTGGCTACACAGGAACTGAATTACAGAACAGAACAGGGTCTCAAATTTAGAAAACCAACTTATGCTTGCTTAAGGGGAAAGGTGAGTTGGGGTGCTGCATAAAACCAGAGATTGAAATGAGCACAGATAAAGTTCCTTAAGTCAAATATGGAATAGACAAGAGCTACTCCTTGCTCAACGAAATGGACTCAACATCGCATATTAAACGCCTAAGAATGTACCTGACTAGTAAGTATCTTAAAACATATGGATTGCTATGTCTCCGAAAGAGAATCAAGCATGTGTACAGGGACATAAATGCAGCAGTGATAGGATTGGAGAGGTTCGGTGAGCAAATGAAGACCCTTTGAAGTCATATTGCATGGTACCCATTCCACGGGTCTTAACTCACCAGGTTTAAGGTATTCTACCTTCAGCTAAAACATGCATGTGGAACCCAAGTATGATCAACCATGTGAACGGGAGACGTGTTCAAATATGTCTCAGTTTTCCTCCCCTGGTACTCGGGTGCAACATTCCAGACGCTTTACTAACACTCTCCCGACTTGGAGAGTCAGTCCCTTTAACCTCCTATTTGGCCCAGTTTGCAATTTCTGCGGAAGATGAACAGGAATAGCGAGAACCAATGAGAGACTAGCTGGAGGTGTCTGAATGGGCAAATTTAACTCTCATTTCCCACCAGGAAGAGGAATTAACCAAAGGCTCAGCATGCCGGGCCGGAACCAGATTAGGGCCTGAAGCCATCCTGCGGTGTTGCGGCCAGGTCACAAGAAAGCGAGTTGAAGAAAGGAGCTCAGGGGCACTGTAATTCACAAACCTGCAGAGTTATAAATGACAGCTATCGTCCAAAAATAGACTGAAGTAAGGCTGCCAAGAGGACTTGAAAGCGGGGCAGAATTGCAGGAAACCGATTTCAGGAGGTAGACTGGAATTGCATTGAAAGCATAGGAAAAGAGGCAGAACGTCCACAATGATGCACTTGGCCAAAAAGGGCGTATGCGTTTTTTCCTGAATATATTCAGGAAAAAATGCATACGCCCTTTTTGGCCAACCAAGCAAGCTTGCAAAGGAAATCTGCACTACAATGAAGTCTCACTTCCCCCCGGTCAAAAGGGCCATCTGAAAAAAGTGTAAAATCCAGAAAGGCAACAGGCCATTGAGAACTGGGAGCCTTGTTATGCTGATGGGCGGGATGTAAATTGCCAACAACCACTCGGGAGACACGTATGGTGTTTCCTGAAACATCTAAAAACAAAGCAACAGAGCCTAGGGCACTTCCACTTATGGTCCTATAGCTTAGGGAAATTAAAATCAAAAAGACACAGCCACCCCAAAGTTTGGAACGGCTCTGTTTACAAGAACCTCGTTTACAGTACAAGTTCAACATCGCAGAAAGTGAAAAATGGATAAAGAACTTGTGGTACTTATGTACAATGCAGTATCACTCAGCAATGAAATCTATGTCATCAGGCCCGTAGCAGCATAATGAGTAGATTCAGGTACGATGATTCTAACTGAAATAAGTCACACAGAAAAAGAAACATCATAAGATATCACTAATACACGGAATGTAAACTTGGCTACACAGGAATTGAATTCCAAAACAGAACAGGTTCTCAAATTTAGAAAACCAACTTATGCTTGCTTAAGGGGAAAGGTGAGTTGGGTTGCTGCATAAAACCAGAGATTGAAATGAGCACAGATAAAGTTCCTTAAGTCAAATATGGAATAGACAAGAGCTACTCCTTGCTCAACGAAATGGACTCAACACCGCATATTAAACGCCTAAGAATGTACCTGACTAGTAAGTATCTTAAAACCTATGGATTGCTATGTCTCCGAAAGAGAATCAAGCATGCGTACAGGGGCATAAACGCAGCAGTGATAGGATTGGAGAGGTTCGGTGAGCAAATGAAGACCCTTTGAAATCATATTGCATGGTACCCATTACACGGGTCTTAACTCTCCAGGTTTAAGGTATTCTTCCTTCAGCTAAAACATGCATGTGGAACCCAAGTATGATCAACCATGTGAACGGGAGACGTGTTCAAATATGTCTCAGTTTTCCTCCCCTGGTACTCGGGTGCAACATTCCAGACACTTTACTAACACTCTCCCCACTTGGAGAGTCAGCGCCTTTAACCTCCTGTTTGGCCCAGTTTGCAATTTCTGCGGAAGATGAACAGGAATAGCGAGAACCAATGAGAGACTAGCTGGAGGTGTCTGGACAGGCAAATTTAACTCTCATTTCCCACCAGGAAGAGGAAATAACCAAAGGCTCAGCGTGCCGTGCCGGAACCAGATTAGGGCCTGAAGCCATCCTGCGGTGTTGCGGCCAGGTCACAAGAAAGCGAGTTGAAGAAAGGAGCTCAGGGGCACTGTAATTCACAAACCTGCAGCGTTATAAATGACAGCTATCGTCCAAAAATAGACTGAAGTAAGGCTGCCAAGAGGACTTGAAAGCGGGGCAGAATTGCAGGAAACCAATTTCAGGAGGTAGACTGGAATTGCATTGAAAGCATAGGAAAAGAGGCAGAATGTCCACAATGATGCACTTGGCCAAAAAGGGCGTATGCGTTTTTTCCTGAATATATTCAGGAAAAAACGCATACGCCCTTTTTGGACAAGCAAGCAAGCTTGCAAAGGAAATCTGCACTACAATGAAGTCTCACTTCCCCCAGGTCAAAAGGGCCATCTGAAAAAAGTGTAAAATCCAGAAAGGCAGGACAGGCCATGGAGAACTGGGAGCCTTGTTATGCTGATGGGCGGGATGTAAATTGCCAACAACCACTCGGGAGAAGTGTATGGTGTTTCCTGAAACATCTAAAAAACAAAGCAACAGAACCTAGGGCACTTCCACTTATGGTCCTATAGCTTAGGGAAATTAAAATCAAAAAGACACAGCCACCCCAAAGTTTGGAACGGCTCTGTTTACAAGAACCTCGTTTACAGTACAAGTTCAACATCGCAGAAAGTGAAAAATGGATAAAGAAGTTGTGGTATTTACTTACAAAGCAATATCACTCAGCAATGAAATCTGTGTCATCAGGCCCTTAGCAGCACAATGAGTGGATTCAGGTATGATGATTCTAACTGAAGTAAGTCACACAGAAAAAGAAACATCATAAGATATCAGTAATACACGGAATGTAAACTTGGCTACACAGGAACGGAATTACAGAACAGAACAGGGTCTCAAGTTTAGAAAACCAACTTATGCTTGCTTAAGGGTAAAGGTGAGTTGGGGTGCTGCATAAAACCAGAGATTGAAATGAGCACAGATAAAGTTCCTTAAGTCAAATATGGAATAGACAAGAGCTACTCCTTGCTCAACGAAATGGACTCAACACCGCATATTAAACGCCTAAGAATGTACCTGACTAGTAAGTATCTTAAAACCTATGGATTGCTATGTCTCCGAAAGACAATCAAGCATGTGTACAGGGGCATAAACGCAGCAGTGATAGGATTGGAGAGGTTCGGTGAGCAAATGAAGACCCTTTGAAGTCATATTGCATGGTACCCATTACACGGGTCTCAACTCTCCAGGTTTAAGGTATTCTTCCTTCAGCTAAAACATGCATGTGGAACCCAAGTATGATCAACCATGTGAACGGGAGACGTGTTCAAATATGTCTCAGTTTTCCTCCCCTGGTACTCGGGTGCAACATTCCAGACGCTTTACTAACACTCTCCCCACTTGGAGAGTCAGTCCCTTTAACCTCCTATTTGGCCCAGTTTGCAATTTCTGCGGAAGATGAACAGGAATAGCGAGAACCAATGAGAGACTAGCTGGAGGTGTCTGAATGGGCAAATTTAACTCTCATTTCCCACCAGGAAGAGGAATTAACCAAAGGCTCAGCATGCCGGGCCGGAACCAGATTAGGGCCTGAAGCCATCCTGCGGTGTTGCGGCCAGGTCACAAGAAAGCGAGTTGAAGAAAGGAGCTCAGGGGCACTGTAATTCACAAACCTGCAGAGTTATAAATGACAGCTATCGTCCAAAAATAGACTGAAGTAAGGCTGCCAAGAGGACTTGAAAGCGGGGCAGAATTGCAGGAAACCGATTTCAGGAGGTAGACTGGAATTGCATTGAAAGCATAGGAAAAGAGGCAGAACGTCCACAATGATGCACTTGGCCAAAAAGGGCGTATGCGTTTTTTCCTGAATATATTCAGGAAAAAATGCATACGCCCTTTTTGGCCAACCAAGCAAGCTTGCAAAGGAAATCTGCACTACAATGAAGTCTCACTTCCCCCCGGTCAAAAGGGCCATCTGAAAAAAGTGTAAAATCCAGAAAGGCAACAGGCCATTGAGAACTGGGAGCCTTGTTATGCTGATGGGCGGGATGTAAATTGCCAACAACCACTAGGGAGACGCGTATGGTGTTTCCTGAAACATCTAAAAAACAAAGCAACAGAGCCTAGGGCACTTCCACTTATGGTCCTATAGCTTAGGGAAATTAAAATCAAAAAGACACAGCCACCCCAAAGTTTGGAACGGCTCTGTTTACAAGAACCTCGTTTACAGTACAAGTTCAACATCGCAGAAAGTGAAAAATGGATAAAGAACTTGTGGTACTTACGTACAATGCAGTATCACTCAGCAATGAAATCTATGTCATCAGGCCCGTAGCAGCATAATGAGTAGATTCAGGTACGATGATTCTAACTGAAATAAGTCACACAGAAAAAGAAACATCATAAGATATCACTAATACACGGAATGTAAACTTGGCTACACAGGAATTGAATTCCAAAACAGAACAGGTTCTCAAATTTAGAAAACCAACTTATGCTTGCTTAAGGGGAAAGGTGAGTTGGGTTGCTGCATAAAACCAGAGATTGAAATGAGCACAGATAAAGTTCCTTAAGTCAAATATGGAATAGACAAGAGCTACTCCTTGCTCAACGAAATGGACTCAACACCGCATATTAAACGCCTAAGAATGTACCTGACTAGTAAGTATCTTAAAACCTATGGATTGCTATGTCTCCGAAAGAGAATCAAGCATGCGTACAGGGGCATAAACGCGGCAGTGATAGGATTGGAGAGGTTCGGTGAGCAAATGAAGACCCTTTGAAGTCATATTGCATGGTACCCATTACACGGGTCTTAACTCTCCAGGTTTAAGGTATTCTTCCTTCAGCTAAAACATGCATGTGGAACCCAAGTATGATCAACCATGTGAACGGGAGACGTGTTCAAATATGTCTCAGTTTTCCTCCCCTGGTACTCGGGTGCAACATTCCAGACGCTTTACTAACACTCTCCCCACTTGGAGAGTCAGCGCCTTTAACCTCCTGTTTGGCCCAGTTTGCAATTTCTGCGGAAGATGAACAGGAATAGCGAGAACCAATGAGAGGCTAGCTGGAGGTGTCTGGACGGGCAAATTTAACTCTCATTTCCCACCAGAAAGAGGAAATAACCAAAGGCTCAACGTGCCGTACCGGAACCAGATTAGGGCCTGAAGCCATCCTGCGGTGTTGCGGCCAGCTCAAATGAAAGCGAGTTGAAGAAAGGAGCTCAGGGGCACTGTAATTCACAAACCTGCAGAGTTATAAATGACAGCTATCGTCCAAAAATAGACTGAAGTAAGGCTGCCAAGAGGACTTGAAAGCGGGGCAGAATTGCAGGAAACCGATTTCAGGAGGTAGACTGGAATTGCATTGAAAGCATAGGAAAAGAGGCAGAACGTCCACAATGATGCACTTGGCCAAAAAGGGCGTATGCGTTTTTTCCTGAATATATTCAGGAAAAAACGCATACGCCCTTTTTGGCCAACCAAGCAAGCTTGCAAAGGAAATCTGCACTACAATGAAGTCTCACTTCCCCCCGGTCAAAAGGGCCATCTGAAAAAAGTGTAAAATCCAGAAAGGCAGGACAGGCCATGGAGAACTGGGAGCCTTGTTATGCTGATGGGCGGGATGTAAATTGCCAACAACCACTCGGGAGAAGTGTATGGTGTTTCCTGAAACATCTAAAAAACAAAGCAACAGAACCTAGGGCACTTCCACTTATGGTCCTATAGCTTAGGGAAATTAAAATCAAAAAGACACAGCCACCCCAAAGTTTGGAACGGCTCTGTTTACAAGAACCTCGTTTACAGTACAAGTTCAACATCGCAGAAAGTGAAAAATGGATAAAGAAGTTGTGGTATTTACTTACAAAGCAATATCACTCAGCAATGAAATCTGTGTCATCAGGCCCTTAGCAGCACAATGAGTGGATTCAGGTATGATGATTCTAACTGAAGTAAGTCACACAGAAAAAGAAACATCATAAGATATCAGTAATACACGGAATGGAAACTTGGCTACACAGGAACTGAATTACAGAACAGAACAGGGTCTCAAATTTAGAAAACCAACTTATGCTTGCTTAAGGGGAAAGGTGAGTTGGGGTGCTGCATAAAACCAGAGATTGAAATGAGCACAGATAAAGTTCCTTAAGTCAAATATGGAATAGACAAGAGCTACTCCTTGCTCAACGAAATGGACTCAACATCGCATATTAAACGCCTAAGAATGTACCTGACTAGTAAGTATCTTAAAACATATGGATTGCTATGTCTCCGAAAGAGAATCAAGCATGTGTACAGGGACATAAATGCAGCAGTGATAGGATTGGAGAGGTTCTGTGAGCAAATGAAGACCCTTTGAAGTCATATTGCATGGTACCCATTACACGGGTCTTAACTCACCAGGTTTAAGGTATTCTACCTTCAGCTAAAACATGCATGTGGAACCCAAGTATGATCAACCATGTGAACGGGAGACGTGTTCAAATATGTCTCAGTTTTCCTCCCCTGGTACTCGGGTGCAACATTCCAGACGCTTTACTAACACTCTCCCGACTTGGAGAGTCAGTCCCTTTAACCTCCTATTTGGCCCAGTTTGCAATTTCTGCGGAAGATGAACAGGAATAGCGAGAACCAATGAGAGACTAGCTGGAGGTGTCTGAATGGGCAAATTTAACTCTCATTTCCCACCAGGAAGAGGAATTAACCAAAGGCTCAGCATGCCGGGCCGGAACCAGATTAGGGCCTGAAGCCATCCTGCGGTGTTGCGGCCAGGTCACAAGAAAGCGAGTTGAAGAAAGGAGCTCAGGGGCACTGTAATTCACAAACCTGCAGAGTTATAAATGACAGCTATCGTCCAAAAATAGACTGAAGTAAGGCTGCCAAGAGGACTTGAAAGCGGGGCAGAATTGCAGGAAACCGATTTCAGGAGGTAGACTGGAATTGCATTGAAAGCATAGGAAAAGAGGCAGAACGTCCACAATGATGCACTTGGCCAAAAAGGGCGTATGCGTTTTTTCCTGAATATATTCAGGAAAAAATGCATACGCCCTTTTTGGCCAACCAAGCAAGCTTGCAAAGGAAATCTGCACTACAATGAAGTCTCACTTCCCCCCGGTCAAAAGGGCCATCTGAAAAAAGTGTAAAATCCAGAAAGGCAACAGGCCATTGAGAACTGGGAGCCTTGTTATGCTGATGGGCGGGATGTAAATTGCCAACAACCACTCGGGAGACACGTATGGTGTTTCCTGAAACATCTAAAAACAAAGCAACAGAGCCTAGGGCACTTCCACTTATGGTCCTATAGCTTAGGGAAATTAAAATCAAAAAGACACAGCCACCCCAAAGTTTGGAACGGCTCTGTTTACAAGAACCTCGTTTACAGTACAAGTTCAACATCGCAGAAAGTGAAAAATGGATAAAGAACTTGTGGTACTTATGTACAATGCAGTATCACTCAGCAATGAAATCTATGTCATCAGGCCCGTAGCAGCATAATGAGTAGATTCAGGTACGATGATTCTAACTGAAATAAGTCACACAGAAAAAGAAACATCATAAGATATCAGTAATACACGGAATGTAAACTTGGCTACACAGGAATTGAATTCCAAAACAGAACAGGTTCTCAAATTTAGAAAACCAACTTATGCTTGCTTAAGGGGAAAGGTGAGTTGGGTTGCTGCATAAAACCAGAGATTGAAATGAGCACAGATAAAGTTCCTTAAGTCAAATATGGAATAGACAAGAGCTACTCCTTGCTCAACGAAATGGACTCAACACCGCATATTAAACGCCTAAGAATGTACCTGACTAGTAAGTATCTTAAAACCTATGGATTGCTATGTCTCCGAAAGAGAATCAAGCATGCGTACAGGGGCATAAACGCAGCAGTGATAGGATTGGAGAGGTTCGGTGAGCAAATGAAGACCCTTTGAAGTCATATTGCATGGTACCCATTACACGGGTCTTAACTCTCCAGGTTTAAGGTATTCTTCCTTCAGCTAAAACATGCATGTGGAACCCAAGTATGATCAACCATGTGAACGGGAGACGTGTTCAAATATGTCTCAGTTTTCCTCCCCTGGTACTCGGGTGCAACATTCCAGACACTTTACTAACACTCTCCCCACTTGGAGAGTCAGCGCCTTTAACCTCCTGTTTGGCCCAGTTTGCAATTTCTGCGGAAGATGAACAGGAATAGCGAGAACCAATGAGAGACTAGCTGGAGGTGTCTGGACAGGCAAATTTAACTCTCATTTCCCACCAGGAAGAGGAAATAACCAAAGGCTCAGCGTGCCGTGCCGGAACCAGATTAGGGCCTGAAGCCATCCTGCGGTGTTGCGGCCAGGTCACAAGAAAGCGAGTTGAAGAAAGGAGCTCAGGGGCACTGTAATTCACAAACCTGCAGCGTTATAAATGACAGCTATCGTCCAAAAATAGACTGAAGTAAGGCTGCCAAGAGGACTTGAAAGCGGGGCAGAATTGCAGGAAACCAATTTCAGGAGGTAGACTGGAATTGCATTGAAAGCATAGGAAAAGAGGCAGAATGTCCACAATGATGCACTTGGCCAAAAAGGGCGTATGCGTTTTTTCCTGAATATATTCAGGAAAAAACGCATACGCCCTTTTTGGACAAGCAAGCAAGCTTGCAAAGGAAATCTGCACTACAATGAAGTCTCACTTCCCCCAGGTCAAAAGGGCCATCTGAAAAAAGTGTAAAATCCAGAAAGGCAGGACAGGCCATGGAGAACTGGGAGCCTTGTTATGCTGATGGGCGGGATGTAAATTGCCAACAACCACTCGGGAGAAGTGTATGGTGTTTCCTGAAACATCTAAAAAACAAAGCAACAGAACCTAGGGCACTTCCACTTATGGTCCTATAGCTTAGGGAAATTAAAATCAAAAAGACACAGCCACCCCAAAGTTTGGAACGGCTCTGTTTACAAGAACCTCGTTTACAGTACAAGTTCAACATCGCAGAAAGTGAAAAATGGATAAAGAAGTTGTGGTATTTACTTACAAAGCAATATCACTCAGCAATGAAATCTGTGTCATCAGGCCCTTAGCAGCACAATGAGTGGATTCAGGTATGATGATTCTAACTGAAGTAAGTCACACAGAAAAAGAAACATCATAAGATATCAGTAATACACGGAATGTAAACTTGGCTACACAGGAACGGAATTACAGAACAGAACAGGGTCTCAAGTTTAGAAAACCAACTTATGCTTGCTTAAGGGTAAAGGTGAGTTGGGGTGCTGCATAAAACCAGAGATTGAAATGAGCACAGATAAAGTTCCTTAAGTCAAATATGGAATAGACAAGAGCTACTCCTTGCTCAACGAAATGGACTCAACACCGCATATTAAACGCCTAAGAATGTACCTGACTAGTAAGTATCTTAAAACCTATGGATTGCTATGTCTCCGAAAGACAATCAAGCATGTGTACAGGGGCATAAACGCAGCAGTGATAGGATTGGAGAGGTTCGGTGAGCAAATGAAGACCCTTTGAAGTCATATTGCATGGTACCCATTACACGGGTCTCAACTCTCCAGGTTTAAGGTATTCTTCCTTCAGCTAAAACATGCATGTGGAACCCAAGTATGATCAACCATGTGAACGGGAGACGTGTTCAAATATGTCTCAGTTTTCCTCCCCTGGTACTCGGGTGCAACATTCCAGACGCTTTACTAACACTCTCCCCACTTGGAGAGTCAGTCCCTTTAACCTCCTGTTTGGCCCAGTTTGCAATTTCTGCGGAAGATGAACAGGAATAGCGAGAACCAATGAGAGGCTAGCTGGAGGTGTCTGGACGGGCAAATTTAACTCTCATTTCCCACCAGGAAGAGGAATTAACCAAAGGCTCTGCATGCCGGGCCGGAACCAGATTAGGGCCTGAAGCCATCCTGCGGTGTTGCGGCCAGGTCACAAGAAAGCGAGTTGAAGAAAGGAGCTCAGGGGCACTGTAATTCACAAACCTGCAGAGTTATAAATGACAGCTATTGTCCAAAAATAGACTGAAGTAAGGCTGCCAAGAGGACTTGAAAGCGGGGCAGAATTGCAGGAAACCGATTTCAGGAGGTAGACTGGAATTGCATTGAAAGCATAGGAAAAGAGGCAGAACGTCCACAATGATGCACTTGGCCAAAAAGGGCGTATGCGTTTTTTCCTGAATATATTCAGGAAAACACGCATACGCACTTTTTGGCCAACCAAGCAAGCTTGCAAAGGAAATCTGCACTACAATGAAGTCTCACTTCCCCCCGCTCAAAAGGGCCATCTGAAAAAAGTGTAAAATCCAGAAAGGCAGGACAGGCCATGGAGAACGGTGAGCCTTGTTATGCTGATGGGCGGGATGTAAATTGCCAACAACCACTCGGGAGAAGTGTATGGTGTTTCCTGAAACATCTAAAAAACAAACAACAGAGCCTAGGGCACTTCCACTTATGGTCCTATAGCTTAGGGAAATTAAAATGAAAAAGACACAGCCACCCCAAAGTTTGGGACACCTCCGTTTACAAGAACCTCGTTTACCGTACAAGTTCAATATCACAGAAAGTGAAAAATGGATAAAGAACTTGTGGTACTTACGTACAATGCAGTATCACTCAGCAATGAAACCTATGTCATCAGGCCCGTAGCAGCATAATGAGTGGATTCAGGTACGATGATTCTAACTGAAATAAGTCACACAGAAAAAGAAACATCATAAGATATCACTAATACACGGAATGTAAACTTGGCTACACAGGAACTGCATTCCAAAACAGAACAGGGTCTCAAATTTAGAAAACCAACTTATGCTTGCTTAAGGGTAAAGGTGAGTTGGGGTGCTGCATAAAACCAGAGATTGAAATGAGCACAGATAAAGTTCCTTAAGTCAAATATGGAATAGACAAGAGCTACTCCTTGCTCAACGAAATGGATTCAACACCGCATATTAAACGCCTAAGAATGTACCTGACTAGTAAGTATCTTAAAACCTATGGATTGCTATGTCTCCGAAAGAGAATCAAGCATGTGTACAGGGGCATAAACGCAGCAGTGATAGGATTGGAGAGGTTCGGTGAGCAAATGAAGACCCTTTGAAGTCATATTGCATGGTACCCATTCCACGGGTCTCAACTCTCCAGGTTTTAGGTATTCTTCCTTCAGCTAAAACATGCATGTGGAACCTAGAGTATGATCAAGCATGTGATCGGGAGACGTGTTCAAATATGTCTCAGTTTTCCTCCCCTGGTACTCGGGTGCAACATTCCAGACGCTTTACTAACACTCTCCCCACTTGGAGAGTCAGTCCCTTTAACCTCCTGTTTGGCCCAGTTTGCAATTTCTGCGGAAGATGAACAGGAATAGCGAGAACCAATGAGAGGCTAGCTGGAGGTGTCTGGACGGGCAAATTTAACTCTCATTTCCCACCAGGAAGAGGAATTAACCAAAGGCTCAGCATGCCGGGCCGGAACCAGATTAGGGCCTGAAGCCATCCTGCGGTGTTGCGGCCAGGTCACAAGAAAGCGAGTTGAAGAAAGGAGCTCAGGGGCACTGTAATTCACAAACCTGCAGAGTTATAAATGACAGCTATCGTCCAAAAATAGACTGAAGTAAGGCTGCCAAGAGGACTTGAAAGCGGGGCAGAATTGCAGGAAACCGATTTCAGGAGGTAGACTGGAATTGCATTGAAAGCATAGGAAAAGAGGCAGAACGTCCACAATGATGCACTTGGCCAAAAAGGGCGTATGCGTTTTTTCCTGAATATATTCAGGAAAAAACGCATACGCCCTTTTTGGCCAACCAAGCAAGCTTGCAAAGGAAATCTGCACTACAATGAAGTCTCACTTCCCCCCGGTCAAAAGGGCCATCTGAAAAAAGTGTAAAATCCAGAAAGGCAGGACAGGCCATGGAGAACTGGGAGCCTTGTTATGCTGATGGGCGGGATGTAAATTGCCAACAACCACTTGGGAGAAGTGTATGGTGTTTCCTGAAACATCTAAAAAACAAAGCAACAGAGCCTAGGGCACTTCCACTTATGGTCCTATAGCTTAGGGAAATTAAAATCAAAAAGACACAGCCACCCCAAAGTTTGGAATGGCTCTGTTTACAAGAACCTCGTTTACAGTACAAGTTCAACATCGCACAAAGTGAAAAATGGATAAAGAAGTTGTGGTATTCACTTACAAAGCAATATCTCTCAGCAATGAAATCTATGTCATCAGGCCCTTAGCAGCACAATGAGTGGATTCAGGTATGATGATTCTAACTGAAATAAGTCACACAGAAAAAGAAACATCATAAGATATCAGTAATACACGGAATGGAAACTTGGCTACACAGGAACTGAATTACAGAACAGAACAGGGTCTCAAATTTAGAAAAACAACTTATGCTTGCTTAAGGGTAAAGGTGAGTTGGGGTGCTGCATAAAACCAGAGATTGAAATGAGCACAGATAAAGTTCCTTAAGCCAAATATGGAATAGACAAGAGCTACTGCTTGCTCAACGAAATGGACTCAACACCGCATATTAAACGCCTAAGAATGTACCTGACTTGTAAGTATCTTAAAACCTATGGATTGCTATGTCTCCGAAAGAGAATCAAGCATGTGTACAGGGGCATAAACGCAGCAGTGATAGGATTGGAGAGGTTCGGTGAGCAAATGAAGACCCTTTGAAGTCATATTACATGGTACCCATTCCATGGGTTTCAACTATCCAGGTTTTAGGTATTCTTCCTTCAGGTAAAACATGCATGTGGAACCTAGAGTATGATCAACCATGTGATCGGGAGACGTGTTCAAATATGTCTCAGTTTTCCTCCCCTGGTACTCGGGTGCAACATTCCAGACGCTTTACTAACACTCTCCCCACTTGGAGAGTCAGTCCCTTTAACCTCCTGTTTGGCCCAGTTTGCAATTTCTGCGGAAGATGAACAGGAATAGCGAGAACCAATGAGAGGCTAGCTGGAGGTGTTTGGACGGGCAAATTTAACTCTCATTTCCCACCAGGAAGAGGAATTAACCAAAGGCTCAGCATGCCGGGCCGGATCCAGATTAGGGTCTGAAGCCATCCTGCGGTGTTGCGGCCAGGTCACAAGAAAGCGAGTTGAAGAAAGGAGCTCAGGGACACTGTAATTCACAAACCTGCAGAGTTATAAATGACAGCTATCGTCCAAAAATAGACTGAAGTAAGGCTGCCAAGAGGACTTGAAAGCGGGGCAGAATTGCAGGAAACCGATTTCAGGAGGTAGACTGGAATTGCATTGAAAGCATAGGAAAAGAGGCAGAACGTCCACAATGATGCACTTGGCCAAAAAGGGCGTATGCGTTTTTTCCTGAATATATTCAGGAAAAAACGCATACGCCCTTTTTGGCCAACCAAGCAAGCTTGCAAAGGAAATCTGCACTACAATGAAGTCTCACTTCCCCCCGGTCAAAAGGGCCATCTGAAAAAAGTGTAAAATCCAGAAAGGCAGGACAGGCCATGGAGAACTGGGAGCCTTGTTATGCTGATGAGCGGGATGTAAATTGCCAACAACCACTTGGGAGAAGTGTATGGTGTTTCCTGAAACATCTAAAAAACAAAGCAACAGAACCTAGGGCACTTCCACTTATGGTCCTATAGCTTAGGGAAATTAAAATCAAAAAGACACAGCCACCCCAAAGTTTGGAACGGCTCTGTTTACAAGAACCTCGTTTACAGTATAAGTTCAACATCGCAGAAAGTGAAAAATGGATAAAGAAGTTGTGGTATTTACTTACAAAGCAATATCACTCAGCAATGAAATCTGTGTCATCAGGCCCTTAGCAGCACAATGAGTGGATTCAGGTATGATGATTCTAACTGAAATAAGTCACACAGAAAAAGAAACATCATAAGATATCAGTAATACACGGAATGTAAACTTGGCTACACAGGAACTGAATTACAGAACAGAACAGGGTCTCAAATTTAGAAAACCAACTTATTCTTGCTTAAGGTAAAGGTGAGTTAGGGTGCTGCATAAAACCAGAGATTGAAATGAGCACAGATAAAGTTCCTTAAGCCAAATATGGAATAGACAAGAGCTACTCCTTGCTCAACGAAATGGACTCAACACCCCATATTAAACGCCTAAGAATGTACCTGACTAGTAAGTATCTTAAAACCTATGGATTGCTATGTCTCCGAAAGAGAATCAAGCATGTGTACAGGGGCATAAACGCAGCAGTGATAGGATTGGAGAGGTTCGGTGAGCAAATGAAGACCCTTTGAAGTCATATTACATGGTACCCATTCCACGGGTTTCAACTATCCAGGTTTTAGGTATTCTTCCTTCAGGTAAAACATGCATGTGGAACCTAGAGTATGATCAAGCATGTGATCGGGAGACGTGTTCAAATATGTCTCAGTTTTCCTCCCCTGGTACTCGGGTGCAACATTCCAGACGCTTTACTAACACTCTCCCCACTTGGAGAGTCAGTCCCTTTAACCTCCTGTTTGGCCCAGTTTGCAATTTCTGCGGAAGATGAACAGGAATAGCGAGAACCAATGAGAGGCTAGCTGGAGGTGTCTGGACGGGCAAATTTAACTCTCATTTCCCACCAGGAAGAGGAATTAACCAAAGGCTCAGCATGCCGGGCCGGAACCAGATTAGGGCCTGAAGCCATCCTGCGGTGTTGCGGCCAGGTCACAAGAAAGCGAGTTGAAGAAAGGAGCTCAGGGGCACTGTAATTCACAAACCTGCAGAGTTATAAATGACAGCTATCGTCCAAAAATAGACTGAAGTAAGGCTGCCAAGAGGACTTGAAAGCGGGGCAGAATTGCAGGAAACCGATTTCAGGAGGTAGACTGGAATTGCATTGAAAGCATAGGAAAAGAGGCAGAACGTCCACAATGATGCACTTGGCCAAAAAGGGCGTATGCGTTTTTTCCTGAATATATTCAGGAAAAAACGCATACGCACTTTTTGGCCAACCAAGCAAGCTTGCAAAGGAAATCTGCACTACAATGAAGTCTCACTTCCCCCCGGTCAAAAGGGCCATCTGAAAAAAGTGTAAAATCCAGAAAGGCAGGACAGGCCATGGAGAACTGGGAGCCTTGTTATGCTGATGGGCGGGATGTAAATTGCCAACAACCACTTGGGAGAAGTGTATGGTGTTTCCTGAAACATCTAAAAAACAAAGCAACAGAGCCTAGGGCACTTCCACTTATGGTCCTATAGCTTAGGGAAATTAAAATCAAAAAGACACAGCCACCCCAAAGTTTGGAATGGCTCTGTTTACAAGAACCTCGTTTACATTACAAGTTCAACATTGCAGAAAGTGAAAAATGGATAAAGAAGTTGTGGTATTAACTTACAAACAATATCACTCAGCAACGAAATCTATGTCATCAGGCCCTTAGCAGCACAATGAGTGGATTCAGGTATGATGATTCTAACTGAAGAAAGTCACACAGAAAAAGAAACATCATAAGATATCAGTAATACACGGAATGTAAACTTGGCTACACAGGAACTGAATTACAGAACAGAACAGGGTCTCAAATTTAGAAAACCAACTTATTCTTGCTTAAGGGTAAAGGTGAGTTGGGGTGCTGCATAAAACCAGAGATTGAAATGAGCACAGATAAAGTTCCTTAAGCCAAATATGGAATAGACAAGAGCTACTCCTTGCTCAACGAAATGGACTCAACACCCCATATTAAACGCCTAAGAATGTACCTGACTAGTAAGTATCTTAAAACCTATGGATTGCTATGTCTCCAAAAGAGAATCAAGCATGTGTACAGGGGCATAAATGCAGCAGTGATAGGACTGGAGAGGTTCAGTGAGCAAATGAAGACCCTTTGAAGTCATATTGCATGGTACCCATTACACGGGTCTCAACTCTCCAGGTTTAAGGTATTCTTCCTTCAGCTAAAACATGCATGTGGAACCTAGAGTATGATCAACCATGTGATCGGGAGATGTGTTCAAATATGTCTCAGTTTTCGTACCCTGGTACTCGGGTGCAACATTCCAGACGCTTTACTAACACTCTCCCGACTTGGAGAGTCAGTCCCTTTAACCTCCTGTTTGGCCCAGTTTGCAATTTCTGTGGAAGATGAACAGGAATAGCGAGAACCAATGAGAGGCTAGCTGGAGGTGTCTGGACGAGCAAATTTAACTCTCATTTCCCACCAGGAAGAGGAAATAACCAAAGGCTCAGCGTGCCGTACCAGAACCAGATTAGGGCCTGAAGCCATCCTGCGGTGTTGCGGCCAGCTCAAAAGAAAGCGAGTTGAAGAAAGGAGCTCAGGGGCACTGTAATTCACAAACCTGCAGAGTTATAAATGACAGCTATCGTCCAAAAATATACTGAAGTAAGGCTGCCAAGAGGACTTGAAAGCGGGGCAGAATTGCAGGAATCCGATTTCAGGAGGTAGACTGGAATTGCATTGAAAGCATAGGAAAAGAGGCAGAACGTCCACAATGATGCACTTGGCCAAAAAGGGCGTATGCGTTTTTTCCTGAATATATTCAGGAAAAAACGCATAAGCCCTTTTTGACCAACCTAGCAAACTTCCAAAGGAAATCTGCACTACAATGAAGTCTCACTTCCCCCCGGTCAAAAGGGCCATCTGAAAAAAGTGTAAAATCCAGAAAGGCAGGACAGGCCATGGAGAACTGGGAGCCTTGTTATGCTGATGGGCGGGATGTAAATTGCCAACAGACACTCGGGAGAAGTGTATGGTGTTTCCTGAAACATCTAAAAAACAAAGCAACAGAACCTAGGGCACTTCCACTTATGGTCCTATAGCTTAGGGAAATTAAAATCAAAAAGACACAGCCACCCCAAAGTTTGGAACGGCTCTGTTTACAAGAACCTCGTTTACAGTACAAGTTCAACATCGCAGAAAGTGAAAAATGGATAAAGAAGTTGTGGTATTCACTTACAAAGCAATATCACTCAGCAATGAAATCTATGTCATCAGGCCCTTAGCAGCACAATGAGTGGATTCAGGTATGATGATTCTAACTGAAATAAGTCACACAGAAAAAGAAACATCATAAGATATCAGTAATACACGGAATGTAAACTTGGCTACACAGGAACTGCATTCCAAAACAGAACAGGGTCTCAAATTTAGAAAACCAACTTAAGCTTGCTTAAGGGGAAAGGTGAGTTGGGGTGCTGCATAAAACCAGAGATTGAAATGAGCACAGATAAAGTTCCTTAAGCCAAATATGGAATAGACAAGAGCTACTCCTTGCTCAACGAAATGGACTCAACACCGCATATTAAACGCCTAAGAATGTACCTGACTAGTAAGTATCTTAAAACCTATGGATTGCTATGTCTCTGAAAGAGAATCAAGCATGTGTACAGGGGCATAAACGCAGCAGTGATAGGATTGGAGAGGTTCGGTGAGCAAATGAAGACCCTTTGAAGTCATATTGCATGGTACCCTTTCCACGGGTTTCAACTACCCAGGTTTAAGGTATTCTTCCTTCAGCTAAAACATGCATGTGGAAACTAGAGTATGATCAACCATGTGATTGGGAGACGTGTTCAAATATGTCTCAGTTTTCGTACCCTGGTACTCGGGTGCAACATTCCAGACGCTTTACTAACACTCTCCCGACTTGGAGAGTCAGCGCCTTTAACCTCCTGTTTGGCCCAGTTTGCAGTTTCTGCGGAAGATGAACAGGAATAGCGAGAACCAATGAGAGGCTAGCTGGAGGTGTCTGGACGGGCAAATTTAACTCTCATTTCCCACCAGAAAGAGGAAATAACCAAAGGCTCAGCGTGCCGTGCCGGAACCAGATTAGGGCCTGAAGCCATCCTGCGGTGTTGCGGCCAGCTCAAAAGAAAGCGAATTGAAGAAAGGAGCTCAGGCGCACTGTAATTCACAAACCTGCAGAGTTATAAATGACAGCTATCGTCCAAAAATATACTGAAGTAAGGCTGCCAAGAGGACTTGAAAGCAGGGCAGAATTGCAGGAAACCGATTTCAGGAGGTAGACTGGAATTGCATTGAAAGCATAGGAAAAGAGGCAGAACGTCCACAATGATGCACTTGGCCAAAAAGGGCATATGCGTTTTTTCCTGAATATATTCAGGAAAAAACGCATACGCCCTTTTTGGCCAACCAAGCAAGCTTGCAAAGGAAATCTGCACTACAATGAAGTCTCACTTCCCCCCGGTCAAAAGGGCCATCTGAAAAAAGTGTAAAATCCAGAAAGGCAGGACAGGCCATGGAGAACTGGGAGCCTTGTTATGCTGATGGGCGGGATGTAAATTGCCAACAGACACTCGGGAGAAGTGTATGGTGTTTCCTGAAACATCTAAAAAACAAAGCAACAGAACCTAGGGCACTTCCACTTATGGTCCTATAGCTTAGGGAAATTAAAATCAAAAAGACACAGCCACCCCAAAGTTTGGAACGGCTCTGTTTACAAGAACCTCGTTTACAGTACAAGTTCAACATCGCAGAAAGTGAAAAATGGATAAAGAAGTTGTGGTATTCACTTACAAAGCAATATCACTCAGCAATGAAATCTATGTCATCAGGCCCTTAGCAGCACAATGAGTGGATTCAGGTATGATGATTCTAACTGAAATAAGTCACACAGAAAAAGAAACATCATAAGATATCAGTAATACACGGAATGTAAACTTGGCTACACAGGAACTGCATTCCAAAACAGAACAGGGTCTCAAATTTAGAAAACCAACTTAAGCTTGCTTAAGGGGAAAGGTGAGTTGGGGTGCTGCATAAAACCAGAGATTGAAATGAGCACAGATAAAGTTCCTTAAGCCAAATATGGAATAGACAAGAGCTACTCCTTGCTCAACGAAATGGACTCAACACCGCATATTAAACGCCTAAGAATGTACCTGACTAGTAAGTATCTTAAAACCTATGGATTGCTATGTCTCTGAAAGAGAATCAAGCATGTGTACAGGGGCATAAACGCAGCAGTGATAGGATTGGAGAGGTTCGGTGAGCAAATGAAGACCCTTTGAAGTCATATTGCATGGTACCCTTTCCACGGGTTTCAACTACCCAGGTTTAAGGTATTCTTCCTTCAGCTAAAACATGCATGTGGAAACTAGAGTATGATCAACCATGTGATTGGGAGACGTGTTCAAATATGTCTCAGTTTTCGTACCCTGGTACTCGGGTGCAACATTCCAGACGCTTTACTAACACTCTCCCGACTTGGAGAGTCAGCGCCTTTAACCTCCTGTTTGGCCCAGTTTGCAGTTTCTGCGGAAGATGAACAGGAATAGCGAGAACCAATGAGAGGCTAGCTGGAGGTGTCTGGACGGGCAAATTTAACTCTCATTTCCCACCAGAAAGAGGAAATAACCAAAGGCTCAGCGTGCCGTGCCGGAACCAGATTAGGGCCTGAAGCCATCCTGCGGTGTTGCGGCCAGCTCAAAAGAAAGCGAATTGAAGAAAGGAGCTCAGGCGCACTGTAATTCACAAACCTGCAGAGTTATAAATGACAGCTATCGTCCAAAAATATACTGAAGTAAGGCTGCCAAGAGGACTTGAAAGCAGGGCAGAATTGCAGGAAACCGATTTCAGGAGGTAGACTGGAATTGCATTGAAAGCATAGGAAAAGAGGCAGAACGTCCACAATGATGCACTTGGCCAAAAAGGGTGTATGCGTTTTTTCCTGAATATATTCAGGAAAAAACGCATACGCCCTTTTTGGCCAACCAAGCAAGCTTGCAAAGGAAATCTGCACTACAATGAAGTCTCACTTCCCCCCGGTCAAAAGGGCCATCTGAAAAAAGTGTAAAATCCAGAAAGGCAGGACAGGCCATGGAGAACTGGGAGCCTTGTTATGCTGATGGGCGGGATGTAAATTGCCAACAGACACTTGGGAGAAGTGTATGGTGTTTCCTGAAACATCTAAAAAACAAAGCAACAGAGCCTAGGGCACTGCCACTTATGGTCCTATAGCTTAGGGAAATTAAAATCAAAAAGACACAGCCACCCCAAAGTTTGGGACGCCTCTGTTTACAAGAACCTCGTTTACAGTACAAGTTCAACATCGCAGAAAGTGAAAAATGGATAAAGAAGTTGTGGTATTCACTTACAAAGCAATATCACTCAGCAATGAAATCTATGTCATCAGGCCCTTAGCAGCACAATGAGTGGATTCAGGTATGATGATTCAAACTGAAATAAGTCACACAGAAAAAGAAACATCATAAGATATCAGTAATACACGGAATGTAAACTTGGCTACACAGGAACTGAATTACAGAACAGAACAGGGTCTCAAATTTAGAAAACCAACTTATGCTTGCTTAAGGGGAAAGGTGAGTTGGGGTGCTGCATAAAACCAGAGATTGAAATGAGCACAGATAAAGTTCCTTAAGCCAAATATGGAATAGACAAGAGCTACTCCTTGCTCAACGAAATGGACTCAACACCGCATATTAAACGCCTAAGAATGTACCTGACTAGTAAGTATCTTAAAACCTATAGACTGCTATGTCTCCGAAAGAGAATCAAGCATGTGTACAGGGGCATAAACGCAGCAGTGATAGGATTGGAGAGGTTCGGTGAGCAAATGAAGACCCTTTGAAGTCATATTGCATGGTACCCATTCCACGGGTTTCAACTACCCAGGTTTTAGGTATTCTTCCTTCAGCTAAAACATGCATGTGGAACCCAGAGTATGATCAACCATGTGATCGGGAGACGTGTTCAAATATGTCTCAGTTTTCCTGCCCTGGTACTCGGGTGCAACATTCCAGACGCTTTACTAACACTCTCCCCACTTGGAGAGTCAGTCCCTTTAACCTCCTGTTTGGCCCAGTTTGCAATTTCTGCAGAAGATGAACAGGAATAGCGAGAACCAATGAGAGACTAGCTGGAGGTGTCTGGACGGGCAAATTTAACTCTCATTTCCCACCAGGAAGAGGAATTAACCAAAGGCTCAGCATGCCATGCCGGAAACAGATTAGGGCCTGAAGCCATCCTGAGGTGTTGCGGCCAGGTCACAAGAAAGCGAGTTGAAGAAAGGAGCTCAGGGGCACTGTAATTCACAAACCTGCAGAGTTATAAATGACAGCTATCGTCCAAAAATATACTGAAGTAAGGCTGCCAAGAGGACTTGAAAGCGGGGCAGAATTGCAGGAAACCGATTTCAGGAGGTAGACTGGAATTGCATTGAAAGCATAGGAAAAGAGGCAGAACGTCCACAATGATGCACTTGGCCAAAAAGGGCGTATGCGTTTTTTCCTGAATATATTCAGGAAAAAACGCATACGCCCTTTTTGGCCAACCAAGCAAGCTTGCAAAGGAAATCTGCACTACAATGAAGTCTCACTTCCCCCCGGTCAAAAGGGCCATCTGAAAAAAGTGTAAAATCCAGAAAGGCAGGACAGGCCATGGAGAACTGGGAGCCTTGTTATGCTGATGGGCGGGATGTAAATTGCCAACAGACACTTGGGAGAAGTGTATGGTGTTTCCTGAAACATCTAAAAAACAAAGCAACAGAGCCTAGGGCACTGCCACTTATGGTCCTATAGCTTAGGGAAATTAAAATCAAAAAGACACAGCCACCCCAAAGTTTGGGACGCCTCTGTTTACAAGAACCTCCTTTACAGTACAAGTTCAATATCGCAGAAAGTGAAAAATGGATAAAGAAGTTGTGGTATTTACTTACAAAGCAATATCACTCAGCAATGAAATCTATGTCATCAGACCCTTAGCAGCACAATGAGTGGATTCAGGTATGATGATTCTAACTGAAATAAGTCACACAGAAAAAGAAACATCATAAGATATCAGTAATACACGGAATGTAAACTTGGCTACACAGGAACTGAATTACAGAACAGAACAGGGTCTCAAATTTAGAAAACCAACTTATGCTTGCTTAAGGGTAAAGGTGAGTTGGGGTGCTGCATAAAACCAGAGATTGAAATGAGCACAGATAAAGTTCCTTAAGTCAAATATGGAATAAACAAGAGCTACTCCTTGCTCAACGAAATGGACTCAACACCGCATATTAAACGCCTAAGAATGTACCTGACTAGTAAGTATCGTAAAACCTATGGATTGCTATGTCTCTGAAAGAGAATCAAGCATGTGTACAGGGGCATAAACGCAGCACTGATAGGATTGGAGAGGTTCGGTGAGCAAATGAAGACCCTTTGAAGTCATATTGCATGGTACCCATTCCACGGGTCTCAACTCTCCAGGTTTAAGGTATTCTTCCTTCAGCTAAAACATGCATGTGGAACCCAGAGTATGATCAACCATGTGAACGGGAGACGTGTTCAAATATGTCTCAGTTTTCCTCCCCTGGTACTCGGGTGCAACATTCCAGACGCTTTACTAACACTCTCCCGACTTGGAGAGTCAGTCCCTTTAACGTCCTGCTTGGCCCAGTTTGCAATTTCTGCAGAAGATGAACAGGAATAGCGAGAACCAATGAGAGGCTAGCTGGAGGTGTCTGGACGGGCAAATTTAACTCTCATTTCCCACGAGGAAGAGGAAATAACCAAAGGCTCAGCGTGCCGTACCGGAACCAGATTAGGGCCTGAAGCCATCCTGCGGTGTTGCGGCCAGCTCAAAAGAAAGCGAGTTGAAGAAAGGAGCTCAGGGGCACTGTAATTCACAAACCTGCAGAGTTATAAATGACAGCTATCGTCCAAAAATAGACTGAAGTAAGGCTGCCAAGAGGACTTGAAAGCGGGGCAGAATTGCAGGAAACCGATTTCAGGAGGTAGACTGGAATTGCATTGAAAGCATAGGAAAAGAGGCAGAACGTCCACAATGATGCACTTGGCCAAAAAGGGCGTATGCGTTTTTTCCTGAATATATTCAGGAAAAAACGCATACGCCCTTTTTGGCCAACCAAGCAAGCTTGCAAAGGAAATCTGCACTACAATGAAGTCTCACTTCCCCCCGGTCAAAAGGGCAATCTGAAAAAAGTGTAAAATCCAGAAAGGCAGGACAGGCCATGGAGAACTGGGAGCCTTGTTATGCTGATGGGCGGGATGTAAATTGCCAACAGACACTTGGGAGAAGTGTATGGTGTTTCCTGAAACATCTAAAAAACAAAGCAACAGAACCTAGGGCACTGCCACTTATGGTCCTATAGCTTAGGGAAATTAAAATCAAAAAGACACAGCCACCCCAAAGTTTGGGACGCCTCTGTTTACAAGAACCTCGTTTACAGTACAAGTTCAACATCGCAGAAAGTGAAAAATGGATAAAGAAGTTGTGGTATTCACTTACAAAGCAATATCACTCAGCAATGAAATCTGTGTCATCAGGCCCTTAGCAGCACAATGAGTGGATTCAGGTATGATGATTCTAACTGAAGTAAGTCACACAGAAAAAGAAACATCATAAGATATCAGTAATACACGGAATGGAAACTTGGCTACACAGGAACTGAATTACAGAACAGAACAGGGTCTCAAATTTAGAAAACCAACTTATGCTTGCTTAAGGGTAAAGGTGAGTTGGGGTGCTGCATAAAACCAGAGATTGAAATGAGCACAGATAAAGTTCCTTAAGTCAAATATGGAATAGACAAGAGCTACTCCTTGCTCAACGAAATGGACTCAACACCGCATATTAAACGCCTAAGAATGTACCTGACTAGTAAGTATCTTAAAACCTATGGATTGCTATGTCTCCGAAAGAGAATCAAGCATGTGTACAGGGGCATAAACGCAGCAGTGATAGGATTGGAGAGGTTCGTTGAGCAAATGAAGACCCTTTGAAGTCATATTGCATGGTACCCATTCCACGGGTCTCAACTCTCCAGGTTTAAGGTATTCTTCCTTCAGCTAAAACATGCATGTGGAACCCAAGTATGATCAACCATGTGAACGGGAGACGTGTTCAAATATGTCTCAGTTTTCCTCCCCTGGTACTCGGGTGCAACATTCCAGACGCTTTACTAACACTCTCCCCACTTGGAGAGTCAGCGCCTTTAACCTCCTGTTTGGCCCAGTTTGCAATTTCTGCGGAAGATGAACAGGAATAGCGAGAACCAATGAGAGACTAGCTGGAGGTGTCTGGACGGGCAAATTTAACTCTCATTTCCCACCAGGAAGAGGAAATAACCAAAGGCTCAGCGTGCCGTGCCGGAACCAGATTAGGGCCTGAAGCCATCCTGCGGTGTTGCGGCCAGGTCACAAGAAAGCGAGTTGAAGAAAGGAGCTCAGGGGCACTGTAATTCACAAACCTGCAGAGTTATAAATGACAGCTATCATCCAAAAATAGACTGAAGTAAGGCTGCCAAGAGGACTTGAAAGCGGGGCAGAATTGCAGGAAACCGATTTCAGGAGGTAGACTGGAATTGCATTGAAAGCATAGGAAAAGAGGCAGAACGTCCACAATGATGCACTTGGCCAAAAAGGGCGTATGCGTTTTTTCCTGAATATATTCAGGAAAAAACGCATACGCCCTTTTTGGCCAACCAAGCAAGCTTGCAAAGGAAATCTGCACTACAATGAAGTCTCACTTCCCCCCGGTCAAAAGGGCCATCTGAAAAAAGTGTAAAATCCAGAAAGGCAGGACAGGCCATGGAGAACTGGGAGCCTTGTTATGCTGATGGGCGGGATGTAAATTGCCAACAGACACTTGGGAGAAGTGTATGGTGTTTCCTGAAACATCTAAAAAACAATGCAACAGAGCCTAGGGCACTGCCACTTATGGTCCTATAGCTTAGGGAAATTAAAATCAAAAAGACACAGCCACCTCAAAGTTTGGGACGCCTCTGTTTACAAGAACCTCATTTACAGTACAAGTTCAACATCGCAGAAAGTGAAAAATGGATAAAGAAGTTGTGGTATTTACTTACAAAGCAATATCACTCAGCAATGAAATCTATGTCATCAGGCCCTTAGCATCACAATGAGTGGATTCAGGTATGATGATTCTAACTGAAATAAGTCACACAGAAAAAGAAACATCATAAGATATCAGTAATACACGGAATGTAAACTTGGCTACACAGGAACTGAATTACAGAACAGAACAGGGTCTCAAATTTAGAAAACCAACTTATGCTTGCTTAAGGGTAAAGGTGAGTTGGGTTGCTGCATAAAACCAGAGATTGAAATGAGCACAGATAAAGTTCCTTAAGTCAAATATGGAATAGACAAGAGCTACTCCTTGCTCAACGAAATGGACTCAACACCGCATATTAAACGTCTAAGAATGTACCTGACTAGTAAGTATCTTAAAACCTATGGATTGCTATGTCTCCGAAAGAGAATCAAGCATGTGTACAGGGGCATAAACGCAGCAGTGATAGGATTGGAGAGGTTCGGTGAGCAAATGAAGACCCTTTGAAGTCATATTGCATGGTACCCATTACACGGGTCTTAACTCTCCAGGTTTAAGGTATTCTTCCTTCAGCTAAAACATGCATGTGGAACCCAAGTATGATCAACCATGTGAACGGGAGACGTGTTCAAATATGTCTCAGTTTTCCTCCCCTGGTACTCGGGTGCAACATTCCAGACGCTTTACTAACACTCTCCCCACTTGGAGAGTCAGCGCCTTTAACCTCCTGTTTGGCCCAGTTTGCAATTTCTGCGGAAGATGAACAGGAATAGCGAGAACCAATGAGAGACTAGCTGGAGGTGTTTGGACGGGCAAATTTAACTCTCATTTCCCACCAGGAAGAGGAAATAACCAAAGGCTCAGCGTGCCGTGCCGGAACCAGATTAGGGCCTGAAGCCATCCTGCGGTGTTGCGGCCAGGTCACAAGAAAGCGAGTTGAAGAAAGGAGCTCAGGGGCACTGTAATTCACAAACCTGCAGAGTTATAAATGACAGCTATCGTCCAAAAATAGACTGAAGTAAGGCTGCCAAGAGGACTTGAAAGCGGGGCAGAATTGCAGGAAACCGATTTCAGGAGGTAGACTGGAATTGCATTGAAAGCATAGGAAAAGAGGCAGAACGTCCACAGTGATGCACTTGGCCAAAAAGGGCGTATGCGTTTTTTCCTGAATATATTCAGGAAAAAACGCATACGCCCTTTTTGGCCAACCAAGCAAGCTTGCAAAGGAAATCTGCACTACAATGAAGTCTCACTTCCCCCCGGTCAAAAGGGCCATCTGAAAAAAGTGTAAAATCCAGAAAGGCAGGACAGGCCATGGAGAACTGGGAGCCTTGTTATGCTGATGGGCGGGATGTAAATTGCCAACAACCACTCGGGAGAAGTGTATGGTGTTTCCTGAAACATCTAAAAAACAAAGCAACAGAACCTAGGGCACTTCCACTTATGGTCCTATAGCTTAGGGAAATTAAAATCAAAAAGACACAGCCACCCCAAAGTTTGGAACGGCTCTGTTTACAAGAACCTCGTTTACAGTACAAGTTCAACATCGCAGAAAGTGAAAAATGGATAAAGAAGTTGTGGTATTCACTTACAAAGCAATATCACTCAGCAATGAAATCTATGTCATCAGGCCCTTAGCAGCACAATGAGTGGATTCAGGTATGATGATTCTAACTGAAATAAGTCACACAGAAAAAGAAACATCATAAGATATCAGTAATACACGGAATGGAAACTTGGCTACACAGGAACTGAATTACAGAACAGAACTGGGTCACAAAATTAGAAAAACAACTTATGCTTGCTTAAGGGTAAAGGTGAGTTGGGGTGCTGCATAAAACCAGAGATTGAAATGAGCACAGATAAAGTTCCTTAAGCCAAATATGGAATAGACAAGAGCTACTCCTTGCTCAACGAAATGGACTCAACACCGCATATTAAACGCCTAAGAATGTACCTGACTTGTAAGTATCTTAAAACCTATAGATTGCTATGTCTCCGAAAGAGAATCAAGCATGTGTACAGGGGCATAAACGCAGCAGTGATAGGATTGGAGAGGTTCGGTGAGCAAATGAAGACCCTTTGAAGTCATATTGCATGGTACCCATTCCACGGGTTTCAACTACCCAGGTTTAAGGTATTCTTCCTTCAGCTAAAACATGCATGTGGAACCTAGAGTATGATCAACCATGTGATCGAGAGACGTGTTCAAATATGTCTCAGTTTTCCTCCCCTGGTACTCGGGTGCAACATTCCAGACGCTTTACTAACACTCTCCCCACTTGGAGAGTCAGCGCCTTTAACCTCCTGTTTGGCCCAGTTTGCAATTTCTGCGGAAGATGAACAGGAATAGCGAGAACCAATGAGAGAGTAGCTGGAGTTGTCTGGACGGGCAAATTTAACTCTCATTTCCCAACAGGAAGAGGAAATAACCAAAGGCTCAGCGTGCCGTGCCGGAACCAGATTAGGGCCTGAAGCCATCCTGCGGTGTTGCGGCCAGGTCACAAGAAAGCGAGTTGAAGAAAGGAGCTCAGGGGCACTGTAATTCACAAACCTGCAGAGTTATAAATGACAGCTATCGTCCAAAAATAGACTGAAGTAAGGCTGCCAAGAGGACTTGAAAGCGGGGCAGAATTGCAGGAAACCGATTTCAGGAGGTAGACTGGAATTGCATTGAAAGCATAGGAAAAGAGGCAGAACGTCCACAGTGATGCACTTGGCCAAAAAGGGCGTATGCGTTTTTTCCTGAATATATTCAGGAAAAAACGCATACGCACTTTTTGGCCAACCAAGCAAGCTTGCAAAGGAAATCTGCACTACAATGAAGTCTCACTTCCCCCCGGTCAAAAGGGCCATCTGAAAAAAGTGTAAAATCCAGAAAGGCAGGACAGGCCATGGAGAACTGGGAGCCTTGTTATGCTGATGGGCGGGATGTAAATTGCCAACAACCACTCGGGAGAAGTGTATGGTGTTTCCTGAAACATCTAAAAAACAAAGCAACAGAACCTAGGGCACTTCCACTTATGGTCCTATAGCTTAGGGAAATTAAAATCAAAAAGACACAGCCACCCCAAAGTTTGGAACGGCTCTGTTTACAAGAACCTCGTTTACAGTACAAGTTCAACATCGCAGAAAGTGAAAAATGGATAAAGAAGTTGTGGTATTCACTTACAAAGCAATATCACTCAGCAATGAAATCTATGTCATCAGGCCCTTAGCAGCACAATGAGTGGATTCAGGTATGATGATTCTAACTGAAATAAGTCACACAGAAAAAGAAACATCATAAGATATCAGTAATACACGGAATGGAAACTTGGCTACACAGGAACTGAATTACAGAACAGAACTGGGTCACAAAATTAGAAAAACAACTTATGCTTGCTTAAGGGTAAAGGTGAGTTGGGGTGCTGCATAAAACCAGAGATTGAAATGAGCACAGATAAAGTTCCTTAAGCCAAATATGGAATAGACAAGAGCTACTCCTTGCTCAACGAAATGGACTCAACACCGCATATTAAACGCCTAAGAATGTACCTGACTTGTAAGTATCTTAAAACCTATAGATTGCTATGTCTCCGAAAGAGAATCAAGCATGTGTACAGGGGCATAAACGCAGCAGTGATAGGATTGGAGAGGTTCGGTGAGCAAATGAAGACCCTTTGAAGTCATATTGCATGGTACCCATTCCACGGGTTTCAACTACCCAGGTTTAAGGTATTCTTCCTTCAGCTAAAACATGCATGTGGAACCTAGAGTATGATCAACCATGTGATCGAGAGACGTGTTCAAATATGTCTCAGTTTTCCTCCCCTGGTACTCGGGTGCAACATTCCAGACGCTTTACTAACACTCTCCCCACTTGGAGAGTCAGCGCCTTTAACCTCCTGTTTGGCCCAGTTTGCAATTTCTGCGGAAGATGAACAGGAATAGCGAGAACCAATGAGAGAGTAGCTGGAGTTGTCTGGACGGGCAAATTTAACTCTCATTTCCCACCAGGAAGAGGAAATAACCAAAGGCTCAGCGTGCCGTGCCGGAACCAGATTAGGGCCTGAAGCCATCCTGCGGTGTTGCGGCCAGGTCACAAGAAAGCGAGTTGAAGAAAGGAGCTCAGGGGCACTGTAATTCACAAACCTGCAGAGTTATAAATGACAGCTATCGTCCAAAAATAGACTGAAGTAAGGCTGCCAAGAGGACTTGAAAGCGGGGCAGAATTGCAGGAAACCGATTTCAGGAGGTAGACTGGAATTGCATTGAAAGCATAGGAAAAGAGGCAGAACGTCCACAGTGATGCACTTGGCCAAAAAGGGCGTATGCGTTTTTTCCTGAATATATTCAGGAAAAAACGCATACGCCCTTTTTGGCCAACCAAGCAAGCTTGCAAAGGAAATCTGCACTACAATGAAGTCTCACTTCCCCCCGGTCAAAAGGGCCATCTGAAAAAAGTGTAAAATCCAGAAAGGCAGGACAGGCCATGGAGAACTGGGAGCCTTGTTATGCTGATGGGCGGGATGTAAATTGCCAACAACCACTCGGGAGAAGTGTATGGTGTTTCCTGAAACATCTAAAAAACAAAGCAACAGAACCTAGGGCACTTCCACTTATGGTCCTATAGCTTAGGGAAATTAAAATCAAAAAGACACAGCCACCCCAAAGTTTGGAACGGCTCTGTTTACAAGAACCTCGTTTACAGTACAAGTTCAACATCGCAGAAAGTGAAAAATGGATAAAGAAGTTGTGGTATTCACTTACAAAGCAATATCACTCAGCAATGAAATCTATGTCATCAGGCCCTTAGCATCACAATGAGTGGATTCAGGTATGATGATTCTAACTGAAATAAGTCACACAGAAAAAGAAACATCATAAGATATCAGTAATACACGGAATGTAAACTTGGCTACACAGGAACTGAATTACAGAACAGAACAGGGTCTCAAATTTAGAAAACCAACTTATGCTTGCTTAAGGGTAAAGGTGAGTTGGGGTGCTGCATAAAACCAGAGATTGAAATGAGCACAGATAAAGTTCCTTAAGTCAAATATGGAATAGACAAGAGCTACTCCTTGCTCAATGAAATGGACTCAACACCGCATATTAAACGCCTAAGAATGTACCTGACTAGTAAGTATCTTAAAACCTATGGATTGCTATGTCTCCGAAAGAGAATCAAGCATGTGTACAGGGGCATAAACGCAGCAGTGATAGGATTGGAGAGGTTCGGTGAGCAAATGAAGACCCTTTGAAGTCATATTGCATGGTACCCATTACACGGGTCTCAACTCTCCAGGTTTAAGGTATTCTTCCTTCAGCTAAAACATGCATGTGGAACCCAAGTATGATCAACCATGTGAACGGGAGACGTGTTCAAATATGTCTCAGTTTTCCTCCCCTGGTACTCGGGTGCAACATTCCAGACGCTTTACTAACACTCTCCCCACTTGGAGAGTCAGCGCCTTTAACCTCCTGTTTGGCCCAGTTTGCAATTTCTGCGGAAGATGAACAGGAATAGCGAGAACCAATGAGAGACTAGCTGGAGGTGTTTGGACGGGCAAATTTAACTCTCATTTCCCACCAGGAAGAGGAAATAACCAAAGGCTCAGCGTGCCATGCCGGAACCAGATTAGGGCCTGAAGCCATCCTGCGGTGTTGCGGCCAGGTCACAAGAAAGCGAGTTGAAGAAAGGAGCTCAGGGGCACTGTAATTCACAAACCTGCAGAGTTATAAATGACAGCTATCGTCCAAAAATAGACTGAAGTAAGGCTGCCAAGAGGACTTGAAAGCGGGGCAGAATTGCAGGAAACCGATTTCAGGAGGTAGACTGGAATTGCATTGAAAGCATAGGAAAAGAGGCAGAACGTCCACAATAATGCACTTGGCCAAAAAGGGCGTATGTGTTTTTTCCTGAATATATTCAGGAAAAAACGCATACGCCATTTTTGGCCAACCAAGCAAGCTTGCAAAGGAAATCTGCACTACAATGAAGTCTCACTTCCCCCTGGTCAAAAGGGCCATCTGAAAAAAGTGTAAAATCCAGAAAGGCAGTACAGGCCATTCAGAACTGGGAGCCTTGTTATGCTGATGGGCGGGATGTAAATTGCCAACAGACACTTGAGAGAAGTGTATGGTGTTTCCTGAAACATCTAAAAAACAAAGCAACAGAGCCTAGGGCACTTCCACTTATGGTCCTATAGCTTAGGGAAATTAAAATCAAAAAGACACAGCCACCCCAAAGTTTGGAACGGCTCTGTTTACAAGAACCTCTTTTACCGTACAAGTTCAACATCGCAGAAAGTGAAAAATGGATAAAGAACTTGTGGTACTTACGTACAATGCAGTATCACTCAGCAATGAAATCTATGTCATCAGGCACGTAGCAGCATAATGAGTAGATTCAGATACGATGATTCTAACTGAAATAAGTCACACAGAAAAAGAAACATCATAAGATATCACTAATACACGGAATGTAAACTTGGCTACACAGGAACTGAATTCCAAAACAGAACAGGTTCTCAAATTTAGAAAACCAACTTATGCTTGCTTAAGGGGAAAGGTGAGTTGGGTTGCTGCATAAAACCAGAGATTGAAATGAGCACAGATAAAGTTCCTTAAGCCAAATATGGAATAGACAAGAGCCACTCCTTGCTCAACGAAATGGACTCAACACCGCATATTAAACGCCTAAGAATGTACCTGACTAGTAAGTATCTTAAAACCTATGGATTGCTATGTCTCCGAAAGAGAATCAAGCATGTGTACAGGGGCATAAACGCAGCAGTGATAGGATTGGAGAGGTTCGGTGAGCAAATGAAGACCCTTTGAAGTCATATTGCATGGTACCCATTCCACGGGTTTCAATTACCCAGGTTTTAGGTATTCTTCCTTCAGCTAAAACATGCATGTGGAACCCAGAGTATGATCAACCATGTGATCGGGAGACGTGTTCAAATATGTCTCACTTTTCCTCCCTTGGTACTCGGGTGCAACATTCCAGACGCTTTACTAACACTCTCCCCACTTGGAGAGTCAGCGCCTTTAACCTCCTGTTTGGCACAGTTTGCAATTTCTGCGGAAGATGAACAGGAATAGCGAGAACCAATGAGAGACTAGCTGGAGGTGTCTGGACGGGCAAATTTAACTCTCATTTCCCACGAGGAAGAGGAAATAACCAAAGGCTCAGCATGCCGTACCGGAACCAGATTAGGGCCTGAAGCCATCCTGCGGTGTTGCGGCCAGCTCAAAAGAAAGCGAGTTGAAGAAAGGAGCTCAGGGGCACTGTAATTCACAAACCTGCAGAGTTATAAATGACAGCTATCGTCCAAAAATAGACTGAAGTAAGGCTGCCAAGAGGACTTGAAAGCGGGGCAGAATTGCAGGAAACCGATTTCAGGAGGTAGACTGGAATTGCATTGAAAGCATAGGAAAAGAGGCAGAACGTCCACAATGATGCACTTGGCCAAAAAGGGCGTATGCGTTTTTTCCTGAATATATTCAGGAAAAAACGCATACGCCCTTTTTGGCCAACCAAGCAAGCTTGCAAAGGAAATCTGCACTACAATGAAGTCTCACTTCCCCCCGGTCAAAAGGGCCATCTGAAAAAAGTGTAAAATCCAGAAAGGCAGGACAGGCCATGGAGAACTGGGAGCCTTGTTATGCTGATGGGCGGGATGTAAATTGCCAACAGACACTCGGGAGAAGTGTATGGTGTTTCCTGAAACATCTAAAAAACAAAGCAACAGAGCCGAGGGCACTGCCACTTATGGTCCTATAGCTTAGGGAAATTAAAATCAAAAAGACACAGCCACCCCAAAGTTTGGGACGCCTCTGTTTACAAGAACCTCGTTTACAGTACAAGTTCAACATCGCCGAAAGTGAAAAATGGATAAAGAAGTTTTTGTATTTACTTACAAAGCAATATCACTCAGCAATGAAATCTATGTCATCAGGCCCTTAGCATCACAATGAGTGGATTCAGGTATGATGATTCTAACTGAAATAAGTCACACAGAAAAAGAAACATCATAAGATATCAGTAATACACGGAATGTAAACTTGGCTACACAGGAACTGAATTACAGAACAGAACAGGGTCTCAAATTTAGAAAACCAACTTATGCTTGCTTAAGGGTAAAGGTGAGTTGGGGTGCTGCATAAAACCAGAGATTGAAATGAGCACAGATAAAGTTCCTTAAGTCAAATATGGAATAGACAAGAGCTACTCCTTGCTCAACGAAATGGACTCAACACCGCATATTAAACGCCTAAGAATGTACCTGACTAGTAAGTATCTTAAAACCTATGGATTGCTATGTCTCCGAAAGAGAATCAAGCATGTGTACAGGGGCATAAACGCAGCAGTGATAGGATTGGAGAGGTTCGGTGAGCAAATGAAGACCCTTTGAAGTCATATTGCATGGTACCCATTACACGGGTCTTAACTCTCCAGGTTTAAGGTATTCTTCCTTCAGCTAAAACATGCATGTGGAACCCAAGTATGATCAACCATGTGAACGGGAGACGTGTTCAAATATGTCTCAGTTGTCCTACCCTGGTACTCGGGTGCAACATTCCAGACGCTTTACTAACACTCTCCCCACTTGGAGAGTCAGCGCCTTTAACCTCCTGTTTGGCCCAGTTTGCAATTTCTGCGGAAGATGAACAGGAATAGCGAGAACCAATGAGAGACTAGCTGGAGGTGTCTGGACGGGCAAATTTAACTCTCATTTCCCACCAGGAAGAGGAATTAACCAAAGGCTCAGCGTGCCGTGCCGGAACCAGATTAGGGCCTGAAGCCATCCTGCGGTGTTGCGACCAGGTCACAAGAAAGCGAGTTGAAGAAAGGAGCTCAGGGGCAGTGTAATTCACAAACCTGCAGAGTTATAAATGACAGCTATCGTCCAAAATAGACTGAAGTAAGGCTGCCAAGAGGACTTGAAAGCGGGGCAGAATTGCAGGAAACCGATTTCAGGAGGTAGACTGGAATTGCATTGAAAGCATAGGAAAAGAGGCAGAACGTCCACAATGATGCACTTGGCCAAAAAGGGCGTATGCGTTTTTTCCTGAATATATTCAGGAAAAAACGCATACGCCCTTTTTGGCCAACCAAGCAAGCTTGCAAAGGAAATCTGCACTACAATGAAGTCTCACTTCCCCCCGGTCAAAAGGGCCATCTGAAAAAAGTGTAAAATCCAGAAAGGCAGGACAGGCCATGGAGAACTGGGAGCCTTGTTATGCTGATGGGCGGGATGTAAATTGCCAACAACCACTCGGGAGAAGTGTATGGTGTATCATGAAACATCTAAAAAACAAAGCAACAGAACCTAGGGCACTTCCACTTATGGTCCTATAGCTTAGGGAAATTAAAATCAAAAAGACACAGCCACCCCAAAGTTTGGAACGGCTCTGTTTACAAGAACCTCGTTTACAGTACAAGTTCAACATCGCAGAATGTGAAAAATGGATAAAGAAGTTGTGGTATTTACTTACAAAGCAATATCACTCAGCAATGAAATCTATGTCATCAGGCCCTTAGCATCACAATGAGTGGATTCAGGTATGATGATTCTAACTGAAATAAGTCACACAGAAAAAGAAACATCATAAGATATCAGTAATACACGGAATGTAAACTTGGCTACACAGGAACTGAATTACAGAACAGAACAGGGTCTCAAATTTAGAAAACCAACTTATGCTTGCTTAAGGGTAAAGGTGAGTTGGGGTGCTGCATAAAACCAGAGATTGAAATGAGCACAGATAAAGTTCCTTAAGTCAAATATGGAATAGATAAGAGCTACTCCTTGCTCAACGAAATGGACTCAACACCGCATATTAAATGCCTAAGAATGTACCTGACTAGTAAGTATCTTAAAACCTATGGATTGCTATGTCTCCAAAAGAGAATCAAGCATGTGTACAGGGGCATAAACGCAGCAGTGATAGGATTGGAGAGGTTCTGTGAGCAAATGAAGACCCTTTGAAGTCATATTGCATGGTACCCATTACACGGGTCTTAACTCTCCAGGTTTAAGGTATTCTTCCTTCAGCTAAAACATGCATGTGGAACCCAAGTATGATCAACCATGTGAACGGGAGACGTGTTCAAATATGTCTCAGTTTTCCTCCCCTGGTACTCGGGTGCAACATTCCAGACGCTTTACTAACACTCTCCCCACTTGGAGAGTCAGCGCCTTTAACCTCCTGTTTGGCCCAGTTTGCAATTTCTGCGGAAGATGAACAGGAATAAAAAACGCATACGCCCTTTTTGGCCAACCAAGCAAGCTTGCAAAGGAAATCTGCACTACAATGAAGTCTCACTTCCCCCCGGTCAAAAGGGCCATCTGAAAAAAGTGTAAAATCCAGAAAGGCAGTACAGGCCATTGAGAACTGGGAGCCTTGTTATGCTGATGGGCGGGATGTAAATTGCCAACAGACACTTGGGAGAAGTGTATGGTGTTTCCTGAAACATCTAAAAAACAAAGCAACAGAGCCTAGGGCACTTCCACTTATGGTCCTATAGCTTAGGGAAATTAAAATCATAAAGACACAGTCACCCCAAAGTTTGGAACGGCTCTGTTTACAAGAACCTCTTTTACCGTACAAGTTCAACATCGCAGAAAGTGAAAAATGGATAAAGAACTTGTGGTACTTACGTACAATGCAGTATCACTCAGCAATGAAATCTATGTCATCAGGCACGTAGCAGCATAATGAGTAGATTCAGATAAGATGATTCTAACTGAAATAAGTCACACAGAAAAAGAAACATCATAAGATATCACTAATACACGGAATGTAAACTTGGCTACACAGGAACTGAATTCCAAAACAGAACAGGTTCTCAAATTTAGAAAACCAACTTATGCTTGCTTAAGGGGAAAGGTGAGTTGGGGTGCTGCATAAAACCAGAGATTGAAATGAGCACAGATAAAGTTCCTTAAGCCAAATATGGAATAGACAAGAGCCACTCCTTGCTCAACGAAATGGACTCAACACCGCATATTAAACGCCTAAGAATGTACCTGACTAGTAAGTATCTTAAAACCTATGGATTGCTATGTCTCCGAAAGAGAATCAAGCATGTGTACAGGGGCATAAACGCAGCAGTGATAGGATTGGAGAGGTTCGGTGAGCAAATGAAGACCCTTTGAAGTCATATTGCATGGTACCCATTCCAAGGGTTTCAATTACCCAGGTTTTAGGTATTCTTCCTTCAGCTAAAACATGCATGTGGAACCCAGAGTATGATCAACCATGTGATCGGGAGACGTGTTCAAATATGTCTCAGTTTTCCTCCCTTGGTACTCGGGTGCAACATTCTAGACGCTTTACTAACACTCTCCCCACTTGGAGAGTCAGCGCCTTTAACCTCCTGTTTGGCACAGTTTGCAATTTCTGCGGAAGATGAACAGGAATAGCGAGAACCAATGAGAGGCTAGCTGGAGGTGTCTGGACGGGCAAATTTAACTCTCATTTCCCAACAGGAAGAGGAAATAACCAAAGGCTCAGCGTGCCGTACCGGAACCAGATTAGGGCCTGAAGCCATCCTGCGGTGTTGCGGCCAGGTCACAAGAAAGCGAGTTGAAGAAAGGAGCTCAGGGGCACTGTAATTCACAAACCTGCAGAGTTATAAATGACAGCTATCGTCCAAAAATAGACTGAAGTAAGGCTGCCAAGAGGACTTGAAAGCGGGGCAGAATTGCAGGAAACCGATTTCAGGAGGTAGACTGGAATTGCATTGAAAGCATAGGAAAAGAGGCAGAACGTCCACAATGATGCACTTGGCCAAAAAGGGCGTATGCGTTTTTTCCTGAATATATTCAGGAAAAAACGCATACGCCCTTTTTGGCCAACCAAGCAAGCTTGCAAAGGAAATCTGCACTACAATGAAGTCTCACTTCCCCCCGGTCAAAAGGGCCATCTGAAAAAAGTGTAAAATCCAGAAAGGCAGGACAGGCCATGGAGAACTGGGAGCCTTGTTATGCTGATGGGCGGGATGTAAATTGCCAACAGACACTTGGGAGAAGTGTATGGTGTTTCCTGAAACATCTAAAAAACAATGCAACAGAGCCTAGGGCACTGCCACTTATGGTCCTATAGCTTAGGGAAATTAAAATCAAAAAGACACAGCCACCTCAAAGTTTCGGACGCCTCTGTTTACAAGAACCTCGTTTACAGTACAAGTTCAACATCGCAGAAAGTGAAAAATGGATAAAGAAGTTGTGGTATTTACTTACAAAGCAATATCACTCAGCAATGAAATCTATGTCATCAGGCCCTTAGCATCACAATGAGTGGATTCAGGTATGATGATTCTAACTGAAATAAGTCACACAGAAAAAGAAACATCATAAGATATCAGTAATACACGGAATGTAAACTTGGCTACACAGGAACTGAATTACGGAACAGAACAGGGTCTCAAATTTAGAAAACCAACTTATGCTTGCTTAAGGGTAAAGGTGAGTTGGGGTGCTGCATAAAACCAGAGATTGAAATGAGCACAGATAAAGTTCCTTAAGTCAAATATGGAATAGATAAGAGCTACTCCTTGCTCAACGAAATGGACTCAACACCGCATATTAAACGCCTAAGAATGTACCTGACTAGTAAGTATCTTAAAACCTATGGATTGCTATGTCTCCGAAAGAGAATCAAGCATGTGTACAGGGGCATAAACGCAGCAGTGATAGGATTGGAGAGGTTCGGTGAGCAAATGAAGACCCTTTGAAGTCATATTGCATGGTACCCATTACACGGGTCTTAACTCTCCAGGTTTAAGGTATTCTTCCTTCAGCTAAAACATGCATGTGGAACCCAAGTATGATCAACCATGTGAACGGGAGACGTGTTCAAATATGTCTCAGTTTTCCTCCCCTGGTACTCGGGTGCAACATTCCAGACGCTTTACTAACACTCTCCCCACTTGGAGAGTCAGCGCCTTTAACCTCCTGTTTGGCCCAGTTTGCAATTTCTGCGGAAGATGAACAGGAATAAAAAACGCATACGCCCTTTTTGGCCAACCAAGCAAGCTTGCAAAGGAAATCTGCACTACAATGAAGTCTCACTTCCCCCCGGTCAAAAGGGCCATCTGAAAAAAGTGTAAAATCCAGAAAGGCAGGACAGGCCATGGAGAACTGGGAGCCTTGTTATGCTGATGGGCGGGATGTAAATTGCCAACAACCACTCGGGAGAAGTGTATGGTGTTTCCTGAAACATCTAAAAAACAAAGCAACAGAACCTAGGGCACTTCCACTTATGGTCCTATAGCTTAGGGAAATTAAAATCAAAAAGACACAGCCACCCCAAAGTTTGGAACGGCTCTGTTTACAAGAACCTCGTTTACAGTACAAGTTCAACATCGCAGAAAGTGAAAAATGGATAAAGAAGTTGTGGTATTTACTTACAAAGCAATATCACTCAGCAATGAAATCTGTGTCATCAGGCCCTTAGCAGCACAATGAGTGGATTCAGGTATGATGATTCTAACTGAAGTAAGTCACACAGAAAAAGAAACATCATAAGATATCAGTAATACACGGAATGTAAACTTGGCTACACAGGAACTGAATTACAGAACAGAACAGGGTCTCAAATTTAGAAAATCAACTATGCTTGCTTAAGGGAAAAGGTGAGTTGGGGTGCTGCATAAAACCAGAGATTGAAATGAGCACAGAAAAGTTCCTTAAGTCAAATATGGAATAGACAAGAGCTACTCCTTGCTCAACGAAATGGACTCAACACCGCATATTAAACGCCTAAGAATGTACCTGACTAGTAAGTATCTTAAAACCTATGGATTGCTATGTCTCCGAAAGAGAATCAAGCATGTGTACAGGGGCATAAATGCAGCAGTGATAGGATTGGAGAGGTTCGGTGAGCAAATGAAGACCCTTTGAAGTCATATTGCATGGTACCCATTACACGGGTCTTAACTCACCAGGTTTAAGGTATTCTTCCTTCAGCTAAAACATGCATGTGCAACCCAAGTATGATCAACCATGTGAACGGGAGACGTGTTCAAATATGTCTCAGTTTTCCTCCCCTGGTACTCGGGTGCAACATTCCAGACGCTTTACTAACACTCTCCCCACTTAGAGAGTCAGCGCCTTTAACCTCCGGTTTGGCCCAGTTTGCAATTTCTGTGGAAGATGAACAGGAATAGCGAGAACCAATGAGAGACTAGCTGGAGGTGTTTGGACGGGCAAATTTAACTCTCATTTCCCACCAGGAAGAGGAAATAACCAAAGGCTCAGCGTGCCGTGCCGGAACCAGATTAGGGCCTGA
Organism: Delphinus delphis; assembly: GCF_949987515.2. NCBI lineage: Eukaryota > Metazoa > Chordata > Mammalia > Artiodactyla > Delphinidae > Delphinus > Delphinus delphis. The sequence continues at coordinate 192,486 of NW_027192834.1, forward strand.
AGCCATCCTGCGGTGTTGCGGCCAGGTCACAAGAAAGCGAGTTGAAGAAAGGAGATCAGGGGCACTGTAATTCACAAACCTGCAGAGTTATAAATGACAGCTATCGTCCAAAAATAGACTGAAGTAAGGCTGCCAAGAGGACTTGAAAGCGGGGCAGAATTGCAGGAAACCGATTTCAGGAGGTAGACTGGAATTGCATTGAAAGCATAGGAAAAGAGGCAGAACGTCCACAATGATGCACTTGGCCAAAAAGGGCGTATGCGTTTTTTCCTGAATATATTCAGGAAAAAACGCATACGCCCTTTTTGGCCAACCAAGCAAGCTTGCAAAGGAAATCTGCACTACAATGAAGTCTCACTTCCCCCCGGTCAAAAGGGCCATCTGAAAAAAGTGTAAAATCCAGAAAGGCAGGACAGGCCATGGAGAACTGGGAGCCTTGTTATGCTGATGGGCGGGATGTAAATTGCCAACAGACACTCGGGAGAAGTGTATGGTGTTTCCTGAAACATCTAAAAAACAAAGCAACAGAGCCTAGGGCACTGCCACTTATGGTCCTATAGCTTAGGGAAATTAAAATCAAAAAGACACAGCCACCCCAAAGTTTGGGACGCCTCTGTTTACAAGAACCTCGTTTACAGTACAAGTTCAACATCGCAGAAAGTGAAAAATGGATAAAGAAGTTGTGGTATTTACTTACAAAGCAATATCACTCAGCAATGAAATCTATGTCATCAGGCCCTTAGCATCACAATGAGTGGATTCAGGTATGATGATTCTAACTGAAATAAGTCACACAGAAAAAGAAACATCATAAGATATCAGTAATACACGGAATGTAAACTTGGCTACACAGGAACTGAATTACAGAACAGAACAGGGTCTCAAATTTAGAAAACCAACTTATGCTTGCTTAAGGGTAAAGGTGAGTTGGGGTGCTGCATAAAACCAGAGATTGAAATGAGCACAGATAAAGTTCCTTAAGTCAAATATGGAATACACAAGACCTACTCCTTGCTCAACGAAATGGACTCAACACCGCATATTAAACGCCTAAGAATGTACCTGACTAGTAAGTATCGTAAAACCTATGGATTGCTATGTCTCCGAAAGAGAATCAAGCATGTGTACAGGGGCATAAACGCAGCAGTGATAGGATTGGAGAGGTTCGGTGAGCAAATGAAGACCCTTTGAAGTCATATTTCATGGTACCCATTACACGGGTCTTAACTCTCCAGGTTTAAGGTATTCTTCCTTCAGCTAAAACATGCATGTGGAACCCAAGTATGATCAACCATGTGAACGGGAGACGTGTTCAAATATGTCTCAGTTTTCCTCCCCTGGTACTCGGGTGCAACATTCCAGACGCTTTACTAACACTCTCCCCACTTGGAGAGTCAGCGCCTTTAACCTCCTGTTTGGCCCACTTTGCAATTTCTGCGGAAGATGAACAGGAATAGCGAGAACCAATGAGACGCTAGCTGGAGGTGTCTGGACGGGCAAATTTAACTCTCATTTCCCACCAGGAAGAGGAATTAACCAAAGGCTCAGCATGCCAGGCCGGAACCAGATTAGGGCCTGAAGCCATCCTGCGGTGTTGCGGCCAGGTCACAAGAAAGCGAGTTGAAGAAAGGAGCTCAGGGGCACTGTAATTCACAAACCTGCAGAGTTATAAATGACAGCTATCGTCCAAAAATAGACTGAAGTAAGGCTGCCAAGAGGACTTGAAAGCGGGGCAGAATTGCAGGAAACCGATTTCAGGAGGTAGACTGGAATTGCATTGAAAGCATAGGAAAAGAGGCAGAACGTCCACAATGATGCACTTGGCCAAAAAGGGCGTATGCGTTTTTTCCTGAATATATTCAGGAAAAAACGCATACGCCCTTTTTGGCCAACCAAGCAAGCTTGCAAAGGAAATCTGCACTACAATGAAGTCTCACTTCCCCCCGGTCAAAAGGGCCATCTGAAAAAAGTGTAAAATCCAGAAAGGCAGGACAGGCCATGGAGAACTGGGAGCCTTGTTATGCTGATGGGCGGGATGTAAATTGCCAACAGACACTCGGGAGAAGTGTATGGTGTTTCCTGAAACATCTAAAAAACAAAGCAACAGAGCCTAGGGCACTGCCACTTATGGTCTTATAGCTTAGGGAAATTAAAATCAAAAAGACACAGCCACCCCAAAGTTTGGGACGCCTCTGTTTACAAGAACCTCGTTTACAGTACAAGTTCAACATCGCAGAAAGTGAAAAATGGATAAAGAAGTTGTGGTATTTAGTTACAAAGCAATATCACTCAGCAATGAAATCTGTGTCATCAGGCCCTTAGCAGCACAATGAGTGGATTCAGGTATGATGATTCTAACTGAAGTAAGTCACACAGAAAAAGAAACATCATAAGATATCAGTAATACACGGAATGTAAACTTGGCTACACAGGAACTGAATTACAGAACAGAACAGGGTCTCAAATTTAGGAAACCAACTTATGCTTGCTTAAGGGTAAAGGTGAGTTGGGGTGCTGCATAAAACCAGAGATTGAAATGAGCACAGATAAAGTTCCTTAAGTCAAATATGGAATAGACAAGAGCTACTCCTTGCTCAACGAAATGGACTCAACACCGCATATTAAACGCCTAAGAATGTACCTGACTAGTAAGTATCTTAAAACCTATGGATTGCTATGTCTCCGAAAGAGAATCAAGCATGTGTACAGGGGCATAAACGCAGCAGTGATAGGATTGGAGAGGTTCGGTGAGCAAATGAAGACCCTTTGAAGTCATATTGCATGGTACCCATTACACGGGTCTTAACTCTCCAGGTTTAAGGTATTCTTCCTTCAGCTAAAACATGCATGTGGAACCCAAGTATGATCAACCATGTGAACGGGAGACGTGTTCAACTATGTCTCAGTTTTCCTCCCCTGGAACTCGGGTGCAACATTCCAGACGCTTTACTAACACTCTCCCCACTTGGAGAGTCAGCGCCTTTAACCTCCTGTTTGGCCCAGTTTGCAATTTCTGCGGAAGATGAACAGGAATAGCGAGAACCAATGGGAGGCTAGCTGGCGGTGTCTGGACGGGCAAATTTAACTCTCATTTCCCACCAGGAAGAGGAAATAACCAAAGGCTCAGCGTGCCGTACCGGAACCAGATTAGGGCCTGAAGCAATCCTGCGGTGTTGCGGCCAGCTCAAAAGAAAGCGAGTTGAAGAAAGGAGCTCAGGGACACTGTAATTCACAAACCTGCAGAGTTATAAATGACAGCTATCGTCCAAAAATAGACTGAAGTAAGGCTGCCAAGAGGACTTGAAAGCGGGGCAGAATTGCAGGAAACCGATTTCAGGAGGTAGACTGGAATTGCATTGAAAGCATAGGAAAAGAGGCAGAACGTCCACAATGATGCACTTGGCCAAAAAGGGCGTATGCGTTTTTTCCTGAATATATTCAGGAAAAAACGCATACGCCCTTTTTGGCCAACCAAGCAAGCTTGCAAAGGAAATCTGCACTACAATGAAGTCTCACTTCCCCCCGGTCAAAAGGGCCATCTGAAAAAAGTGTAAAATCCAGAAAGGCAGGACAGGCCATGGAGAACTGGGAGCCTTGTTATGCTGATGGGCGGGATGTAAATTGCCAACAACCACTCGGGAGAAGTGTATGGTGTTTCCTGAAACATATAAAAAACAAAGCAACAGATCCTAGGGCACTTCCACTTATGGTCCTATAGCTTAGGGAAATTAAAATCAAAAAGACACAGCCACCCCAAAGTTTGGAATGGCTCTGTTTACAAGAACCTCGTTTACAGTACAAGTTCAACATCGCAGAAAGTGAAAAATGGATAAAGAACTTGTGGTACTTACGTACAATGCAGTATCACTCAGCAATGAAATCTATGTCATCAGGCACGTAGCAGCATAATGAGTAGATTCAGGTACGATGATTCTAACTGAAATAAGTCACACAGAAAAAGAAACATCATAAGATATCACTAATACACGGAATGTAATCTTGGCTACACAGGAACTGAATTCCAAAACAGAACAGGTTCTCAAATTTAGAAAACCAACTTATGCTTGCTTAAGGGGAAAGGTGAGTTGGGTTGCTGCATAAAACCAGAGATTGAAATGAGCACAGATAAAGTTCCTTAAGCCAAATATGGAATAGACAAGAGCCACTCCTTGCTCAACGAAATGGACTCAACACCGCATATTGAACGCCTAAGAATGTACCTGACTAGTAAGTATCTTAAAACATATGGATTGCTATGTCTCCGAAAGAGAATCAAGCATGTGTACAGGGGCATAAACGCAGCAGTGATAGGATTGGAGAGGTTCGGTGAGCAAATGAAGACCCTTTGAAGTCATATTGCATGGTACCCATTCCACGGGTTTCAATTACCCAGGTTTTAGGTATTCTTCCTTCAGCTAAAACAGGCATGTGGAACCCAGAGTATGATCAACCATGTGATCGGGAGACGTGTTCAAATATGTCTCAGTTTTCCTCCCCTGGTACTCGGGTGCAACATTCCAGACGCTTTACTAACACTCTCCCCACTTGGAGAGTCAGCGCCTTTAACCTCCTGTTTGGCCCAGTTTGCAATTTCTGCGGAAGATTAACAGGAATAGCGAGAACCAATGAGAGACTAGCTGGAGGTGTTTGGCGGGCAAATTTAACTCTCATTTCCCACCAGGAAGAGGAAATAACCAAAGGCTCAGCGAGCCGTGCCGGAACCAGATTAGGGCCTGAAGCCATCCTGCGGTGTTGCGGCCAGGTCACAAGAAAGCAAGTTGAAGAAAGGAGCTCAGGGGCACTGTAATTCACAAACCTGCAGAGTTATAAATGACAGCTATCGTCCAAAAATAGACTGAAGTAAGGCTGCCAAGAGGACTTGAAAGCGGGGCAGAATTGCAGGAAACCGATTTCAGGAGGTAGACTGGAATTGCATTGAAAGCATAGGAAAAGAGGCAGAACGTCCACAATGATGCACTTGGCCAAAAAGGGCGTATGCGTTTTTTCCTGAATATATTCAGGAAAAAACGCATACGCCCTTTTTGGCCAACCAAGCAAGCTTGCAAAGGAAATCTGCACTACAATGAAGTCTCACTTCCCCCCGGTCAAAAGGGCCATCTGAAAAAAGTGTAAAATCCAGAAAGGCAGGACAGGCCATGGAGAACTGGGAGCCTTGTTATGCTGATGGGCGGGATGTAAATTGCCAACAACCACTCGGGAGAAGTGTATGGTGTTTCCTGAAACATCTAAAAAACAAAGCAACAGAACCTAGGGCACTTCCACTTATGGGCCTATAGCTTAGGGAAATTAAAATCAAAAAGACACAGCCACCCCAAAGTTTGGAACGGCTCTGTTTACAAGCACCTCGTTTACAGTACAAGTTCAACATCGCAGAAAGTGAAAAATGGAAAGAAGTTGTGGTATTTACTTACAAAGCAATATCACTCAGCAATGAAATCTGTGTCATCAGGCCCTTAGCAGCACAATGAGTGGATTCAGGTATGATGATTCTAACTGAAGTAAGTCACACAGAAAAAGAAACATCATAAGATATCAGTAATACATGGAATGTAAACTTGGCTACACAGGAACTGAATTACAGAACAGAACAGGGTCTCAAATTTAGAAAACCAACTTATGCTTGCTTAAGGGTAAAGGTGAGTTGGGGTGCTGCATAAACCAGAGATTGAAATGAGCACAGATAAAGTTCCTTAAGTCAAATATGGAATAGACAAGAGCTACTCCTTGCTCAACGAAATGGACTCAACACCGCATATTAAACGCCTAAGAATGTACCTGACTAGTAAGTATCGTAAAACCTATGGATTGCTATGTCTCCGAAAGAGAATCAAGCATGTGTACAGGGGCATAAACGCAGCAGTGATAGGATTGGAGAGGTTCGGTGAGCAAATGAAGACCCTTTGAAGTCATATTGCATGGTACCCATTCCACGGGTCTCAACTCTCCAGGTTTAAGGTATTCTTCCTTCAGCTAAAACATGCATGTGGAACCCAAGTATGATCAACCATGTGAACGGGAGACGTGTTCAAATATGTCTCAGTTTTCCTCCCCTGGTACTCGGGTGCAACATTCCAGATGCTTTACTAACACTCTCCCCAACTGGAGAGTCAGCGCCTTTAACCTCCTGTTTGGCCCAGTTTGCAATTTCTGCGGAAGATGAACAGAAATAGCGAGAACCAATGAGAGACTAGCTGGAGGTGTCTGGACGGGCAAATTTAACTCTCATTTCCCACCAGGAAGAGGAAATAACCAAAGGCTCAGCGTGCCGTGCCGGAACCAGATTAGGGCCTGAAGCCATCCTGCGGTGTTTCGGCCAGGTCACAAGAAAGCGAGTTGAAGAAAGGAGCTCAGGGACACTGTAATTCACAAACCTGCAGAGTTATAAATGACAGCTATCGTCCAAAAATAGACTGAAGTAAGGCTGCCAAGAGGACTTGAAAGCGGGGCAGAATTGCAGGAAACCGATTTCAGGAGGTAGACTGGAATTGCATTGAAAGCATAGGAAAAGAGGCAGAACGTCCACAATGATGCACTTGGCCAAAAAGGGCGTATGCGTTTTTTCCTGAATATATTCAGGAAAAAACGCATACGCCCTTTTTGGCCAACCAAGCAAGCTTGCAAAGGAAATCTGCACTACAATGAAGTCTCACTTCCCCCCGGTCAAAAGAGCCATCTGAAAAAAGTGTAAAATCCAGAAAGGCAGGACAGGCCATGGAGAACTGGGAGCCTTGTTATGCTGATGGGCGGGATGTAAATTGCCAACAACCACTCGGGAGAAGTGTATGGTGTTTCCTGAAACATCTAAAAAACAAAGCAACAGAACCTAGGGCACTTCCACTTATGGTCCTATAGCTTAGGGAAATTAAAATCAAAAAGACACAGCCACCCCAAAGTTTGGAACGGCTCTGTTTACAAGAACCTCGTTTACAGTACAAGTTCAACATCGCAGAAAGTGAAAAATGGATAAAGAAGTTGTGGTATTTACTTACAAAGCAATATCACTCAGCAATGAAATCTGTGTCATCAGGCCCTTAGCAGCACAATGAGTGGATTCAGGTATGATGATTCTAACTGAAATAAGTCACACAGAAAAAGAAACATCATAAGATATCAGTAATACACAGAATGTAAACTTGGCTACACAGGAACTGAATTACAGAACAGAAAAGGGTCTCAAATTTAGAAAACCAACTTATGCTTGCTTAAGGGTAAAGGTGAGTTGGGGTGCAGCATAAAACCAGAGACTGAAATGAGCACAGATAAAGTTCCTTAAGCCAAATATGGAATAGACAAGAGCTACTCCTTGCTCAACGAAATGGACTCAACACCGCATATTAAACGCCTAAGAATGTACCTGACTAGTAAGTATCTTAAAACCTATGGATTGCTATGTCTCCGAAAGAGAATCAAGCATGTGTACAGGGGCATAAACGCAGCAGTGATAGGATTGGAGAGGTTCGGTGAGCAAATGAAGACCCTTTGAAGTCATATTGCATGGTACCCATTCCACGGGTTTCAACTACCCAGTTTCAAGGTATTCTTCCTTCAGCTAAAACATGCATGTGGAACCTAGAGTATGATCAACCATGTGATCGGGAGACGTGTTCAAATATGTCTCAGTTTTCCTCCCCTGGTACTCGGGTGCAACATTCCAGACGCTTTACTAACACTCTCCCCACTTGGAGAGTCAGTCCCTTTAACCTCCTGTTTGGCCCAGTTTGCAATTTCTGCGGAAGATGAACAGGAATAGCGAGAACCAATGAGAGGCTAGCTGGAGGTGTCTGGACGGGCAAATTTAACTCTCATTTCCCACCAGGAAGAGGAATTAACCACAGGCTCAGCATGCCGGGCCAGAACCAGATTAGGGCCTGAAGCCATCCTGCGGTGTTGCGGCCAGGTCACAAGAAAGCGAGTTGAAGAAAGGAGCTCAGGGGCACTGTAATTCACAAACCTGCAGAGTTATAAATGACAGCTATCGTCCAAAAATAGACTGAAGTAAGGCTGCCAAGAGGACTTGAAAGCGGGGCAGAATTGCAGGAAACCGATTTCAGGAGGTAGACTGGAATTGCATTGAAAGCATAGGAAAAGAGGCAGAACGTCCACAATGATGCACTTGGCCAAAAAGGGCGTATGCATTTTTTCCTGAATATATTCAGGAAAAAACGCATACGCCCTTTTTGGCCAACCAAGCAAGCTTGCAAAGGAAATCTGCACTACAATGAAGTCTCACTTCCCCCCGGTCAAAAGGGCCATCTGAAAAAAGTGTAAAATCCAGAAAGGCAGGACAGGCCATGGAGAACTGGGAGCCTTGTTATGCTGATGGGCGGGATGTAAATTGCCAACAGACACTTGGGAGAAGTGTATGGTGTTTCCTGAAACATCTAAAAAACAAAGCAACAGAGCCTAGGGCACTTCCACTTATGGTCCTATAGCTTAGGGAAATTAAAATCAAAAAGACACAGCCACCCCAAAGTTTGGAATGGCTCTGTTTACAAGAACCTCGTTTACAGTACAAGTTCAACATCGCAGAAAGTGAAAAATGGATAAAGAACTTGTGGTACTTACGTACAATGCAGTATCACTCAGCAATGAAATCTATGTCATCAGGCACGTAGCAGTATAATGAGTAGATTCAGGTAAAATGATTCTAACTGAAATAAGTCACACAGAAAAAGAAACATCATAAGATATCACTAATACACGGAATGTAAACTTGGCTACACAGGAACTGAATTCCAAAACAGAACAGGTTCTCAAATTTAGAAAACCAACTTATGCTTGCTTAAGGGGAAAGGTGAGTTGGGTTGCTGCATAAAACCAGAGATTGAAATGAGCACAGATAAAGTTCCTTAAGCCAAATATGGAATAGACAAGAGCCACTCCTTGCTCAACGAAATGGACTCAACACCGCATATTAAACGCCTAAGAATGTACCTGACTAGTAAGTATCTTAAAACCTATGGATTGCTATGTCTCCGAAAGAGAATCAAGCATGTGTACAGGGGCATAAACGCAGCAGTGATAGGATTGGAGAGGTTCGGTGAGCAAATGAAGACCCTTTGAAGTCATATTGCATGGTACCCATTCCACGGGTCTCAACTCTCCAGGTTTAAGGTATTCTTCCTTCAGCTAAAACATGCATGTGGAACCCAAGTATGATCAACCATGTGAACGGGAGTCGTGTTCAAATATGTCTCAGTTTTCCTCCCCTGGTACTCGGGTGCAACATTCCAGACGCTTTACTAACACTCTCCCCACTTGGAGAGTCAGCGCCTTTAACCTCCTGTTTGGCCCAGTTTGCAATTTCTGCGGAAGATGAACAGAAATAGCGAGAACCAATGAGAGACTAGCTGGAGGTGTCTGGACGGGCACATTTAACTCTCATTTCCCACCAGGAAGAGGAAATAACCAAAGGCTCAGCGTGCCGTGCCGGAACCAGATTAGGGCCTGAAGCCATCCTGCGGTGTTGCGGCCAGGTCACAAGAAAGCGAGTTGAAGAAAGGAGCTCAGGGGCACTGTAATTCACAAACCTGCAGAGTTATAAATGACAGCTATCGTCCAAAAATAGACTGAAGTAAGGCTGCCAAGAGGACTTGAAAGCGGGGCAGAATTGCAGGAAACCGATTTCAGGAGGTAGACTGGAATTGCATTGAAAGCATAGGAAAAGAGGCAGAACGTCCACAATGATGCACTTGGCCAAAAAGGGCGTATGCGTTTTTTCCTGAATATATTCAGGAAAAAACGCATACGCCCTTTTTGGCCAACCAAGCAAGCTTGCAAAGGAAATCTGCACTACAATGAAGTCTCACTTCCCCCCGGTCAAAAGGGCCATCTGAAAAAAGTGTAAAATCCAGAAAGGCAGGACAGGCCATGGAGAACTGGGAGCCTTGTTATGCTGATGGGCGGGATGTAAATTGCCAACAGACACTTGGGAGAAGTGTATGGTGTTTCCTGAAACATCTAAAAAACAATGCAACAGAGCCTAGGGCACTGCCACTTATGGTCCTATAGCTTAGGGAAATTAAAATCAAAAAGACACAGCCACCTCAAAGTTTCGGACGCCTCTGTTTACAAGAACCTCGTTTACAGTACAAGTTCAACATCGCAGAAAGTGAAAAATGGATAAAGAAGTTGTGGTATTTACTTACAAAGCAATATCACTCAGCAATGAAATCTATGTCATCAGGCCCTTAGCATCACAATGAGTGGATTCAGGTATGATGATTCTAACTGAAATAAGTCACACAGAAAAAGAAACATCATAAGATATCAGTAATACACGGAATGTAAACTTGGCTACACAGGAACTGAATTACGGAACAGAACAGGGTCTCAAATTTAGAAAACCAACTTATGCTTGCTTAAGGGTAAAGGTGAGTTGGGGTGCTGCATAAAACCAGAGATTGAAATGAGCACAGATAAAGTTCCTTAAGTCAAATATGGAATAGATAAGAGCTACTCCTTGCTCAACGAAATGGACTCAACACCGCATATTAAACGCCTAAGAATGTACCTGACTAGTAAGTATCTTAAAACCTATGGATTGCTATGTCTCCGAAAGAGAATCAAGCATGTGTACAGGGGCATAAACGCAGCAGTGATAGGATTGGAGAGGTTCGGTGAGCAAATGAAGACCCTTTGAAGTCATATTGCATGGTACCCATTACACGGGTCTTAACTCTCCAGGTTTAAGGTATTCTTCCTTCAGCTAAAACATGCATGTGGAACCCAAGTATGATCAACCATGTGAACGGGAGACGTGTTCAAATATGTCTCAGTTTTCCTCCCCTGGTACTCGGGTGCAACATTCCAGACGCTTTACTAACACTCTCCCCACTTGGAGAGTCAGCGCCTTTAACCTCCTGTTTGGCCCAGTTTGCAATTTCTGCGGAAGATGAACAGGAATAAAAAACGCATACGCCCTTTTTGGCCAACCAAGCAAGCTTGCAAAGGAAATCTGCACTACAATGAAGTCTCACTTCCCCCCGGTCAAAAGGGCCATCTGAAAAAAGTGTAAAATCCTGAAAGGCAGGACAGGCCATGGAGAACTGGGAGCCTTGTTATGCTGATGGGCGGGATGTAAATTGCCAACAACCACTCGGGAGAAGTGTATGGTGTTTCCTGAAACATCTAAAAAACAAAGCAACAGAACCTAGGGCACTTCCACTTATGGTCCTATAGCTTAGGGAAATTAAAATCAAAAAGACACAGCCACCCCAAAGTTTGGAACGGCTCTGTTTACAAGAACCTCGTTTACAGTACAAGTTCAACATCGCAGAAAGTGAAAAATGGATAAAGAAGTTGTGGTATTTACTTACAAAGCAATATCACTCAGCAATGAAATCTGTGTCATCAGGCCCTTAGCAGCACAATGAGTGGATTCAGGTATGATGATTCTAACTGAAGTAAGTCACACAGAAAAAGAAACATCATAAGATATCAGTAATACACGGAATGGAAACTTGGCTACACAGGAACTGAATTACAGAACAGAACAGGGTCTCAAATTTAGAAAATCAACTATGCTTGCTTAAGGGAAAAGGTGAGTTGGGGTGCTGCATAAAACCAGAGATTGAAATGAGCACAGAAAAGTTCCTTAAGTCAAATATGGAATAGACAAGAGCTACTCCTTGCTCAACGAAATGGACTCAACACCGCATATTAAACGCCTAAGAATGTACCTGACTAGTAAGTATCTTAAAACCTATGGATTGCTATGTCTCCGAAAGAGAATCAAGCATGTGTACAGGGGCATAAACGCAGCAGTGATAGGATTGGAGAGGTTCGGTGAGCAAATGAAGACCCTTTGAAGTCATATTGCATGGTACCCATTACACGGGTCTTAACTCACCAGGTTTAAGGTATTCTTCCTTCAGCTAAAACATGCATGTGCAACCCAAGTATGATCAACCATGTGAACGGGAGACGTGTTCAAATATGTCTCAGTTTTCCTCCCCTGGTACTCGGGTGCAACATTCCAGACGCTTTACTAACACTCTCCCCACTTAGAGAGTCAGCGCCTTTAACCTCCGGTTTGGCCCAGTTTGCAATTTCTGTGGAAGATGAACAGGAATAGCGAGAACCAATGAGAGACTAGCTGGAGGTGTTTGGACGGGCAAATTTAACTCTCATTTCCCACCAGGAAGAGGAAATAACCAAAGGCTCAGCGTGCCGTGCCGGAACCAGATTAGGGCCTGAAGCCATCCTGCGGTGTTGCGGCCAGGTCACAAGAAAGCGAGTTGAAGAAAGGAGCTCAGGGGCACTGTAATTCACAAACCTGCAGAGTTATAAATGACAGCTATCGTCCAAAAATAGACTGAAGTAAGGCTGCCAAGAGGACTTGAAAGCGGGGCAGAATTGCAGGAAACCGATTTCAGGAGGTAGACTGGAATTGCATTGAAAGCATAGGAAAAGAGGCAGAACGTCCACAATGATGCACTTGGCCAAAAAGGGCGTATGCGTTTTTTCCTGAATATATTCAGGAAAAAACGCATACGCCCTTTTTGGCCAACCAAGCAAGCTTGCAAAGGAAATCTGCACTACAATGAAGTCTCACTTCCCCCCGGTCAAAAGGGCCATCTGAAAAAAGTGTAAAATCCAGAAAGGCAGGACAGGCCATGGAGAACTGGGAGCCTTGTTATGCTGATGGGCGGGATGTAAATTGCCAACAGACACTCGGGAGAAGTGTATGGTGTTTCCTGAAACATCTAAAAAACAAAGCAACAGAGCCTAGGGCACTGCCACTTATGGTCCTATAGCTTAGGGAAATTAAAATCAAAAAGACACAGCCACCCCAAAGTTTGGGACGCCTCTGTTTACAAGAACCTCGTTTACAGTACAAGTTCAACATCGCAGAAAGTGAAAAATGGATAAAGAAGTTGTTGTATTTACTTACAAAGCAATATCACTCAGCAATGAAATCTATGTCATCAGGCCCTTAGCATCACAATGAGTGGATTCAGGTATGATGATTCTAACTGAAATAAGTCACACAGAAAAAGAAACATCATAAGATATCAGTAATACACGGAATGTAAACTTGGCTACACAGGAACTGAATTACAGAACAGAACAGGGTCTCAAATTTAGAAAACCAACTTATGCTTGCTTAAGGGTAAAGGTGAGTTGGGGTGCTGCATAAAACCAGAGATTGAAATGAGCACAGATAAAGTTCCTTAAGTCAAATATGGAATACACAAGACCTACTCCTTGCTCAACGAAATGGACTCAACACCGCATATTAAACGCCTAAGAATGTACCTGACTAGTAAGTATCGTAAAACCTATGGATTGCTATGTCTCCGAAAGAGAATCAAGCATGTGTACAGGGGCATAAACGCAGCAGTGATAGGATTGGAGAGGTTCGGTGAGCAAATGAAGACCCTTTGAAGTCATATTGCATGGTACCCATTACACGGGTCTTAACTCTCCAGATTTAAGGTATTCTTCCTTCAGCTAAAACATGCATGTGGAACCCAAGTATGATCAACCATGTGAACGGGAGACGTGTTCAAATATGTCTCAGTTTTCCTCCCCTGGTACTCGGGTGCAACATTCCAGACGCTTTACTAACACTCTCCCCACTTGGAGAGTCAGCGCCTTTAACCTCCTGTTTGGCCCACTTTGCAATTTCTGCGGAAGATGAACAGGAATAGCGAGAACCAATGAGACGCTAGCTGGAGGTGTCTGGACGGGCAAATTTAACTCTCATTTCCCACCAGGAAGAGGAATTAACCAAAGGCTCAGCATGCCAGGCCGGAACCAGATTAGGGCCTGAAGCCATCCTGCGGTGTTGCGGCCAGGTCACAAGAAAGCGAGTTGAAGAAAGGAGCTCAGGGGCACTGTAATTCACAAACCTGCAGAGTTATAAATGACAGCTATCGTCCAAAAATAGACTGAAGTAAGGCTGCCAAGAGGACTTGAAAGCGGGGCAGAATTGCAGGAAACCGATTTCAGGAGGTAGACTGGAATTGCATTGAAAGCATAGGAAAAGAGGCAGAACGTCCACAATGATGCACTTGGCCAAAAAGGGCGTATGCGTTTTTTCCTGAATATATTCAGGAAAAAACGCATACGCCCTTTTTGGCCAACCAAGCAAGCTTGCAAAGGAAATCTGCACTACAATGAAGTCTCACTTCCCCCCGGTCAAAAGGGCCATCTGAAAAAAGTGTAAAATCCAGAAAGGCAGGACAGGCCATGGAGAACTGGGAGCCTTGTTATGCTGATGGGCGGGATGTAAATTGCCAACAACCACTCGGGAGAAGTGTATGGTGTTTCCTGAAACATCTAAAAAACAAAGCAACAGAACCTAGGGCACTTCCACTTATGGTCCTATAGCTTAGGGAAATTAAAATCAAAAAGACACAGCCACCCCAAAGTTTGGAACGGCTCTGTTTACAAGAACCTCGTTTACAGTACAAGTTCAACATCGTAGAAAGTGAAAAATGGATAAAGAAGTTGTGGTATTTAGTTACAAAGCAATATCACTCAGCAATGAAATCTGTGTCATCAGGCCCTTAGCAGCACAATGAGTGGATTCAGGTATGATGATTCTAACTGAAGTAAGTCACACAGAAAAAGAAACATCATAAGATATCAGTAATACACGGAATGTAAACTTGGCTACACAGGAACTGAATTACAGAACAGAACAGGGTCTCAAATTTAGGAAACCAACTTATGCTTGCTTAAGGGTAAAGGTGAGTTGGGGTGCTGCATAAAACCAGAGATTGAAATGAGCACAGATAAAGTTCCTTAAGTCAAATATGGAATAGACAAGAGCTACTCCTTGCTCAACGAAATGGACTCAACACCGCATATTAAACGCCTAAGAATGTACCTGACTAGTAAGTATCTTAAAACCTATGGATTGCTATGTCTCCGAAAGAGAATCAAGCATGTGTACAGGGGCATAAACGCAGCAGTGATAGGATTGGAGAGGTTCGGTGAGCAAATGAAGACCCTTTGAAGTCATATTGCATGGTACCCATTACACGGGTCTTAACTCTCCAGGTTTAAGGTATTCTTCCTTCAGCTAAAACATGCATGTGGAACCCAAGTATGATCAACCATGTGAACGGGAGACGTGTTCAACTATGTCTCAGTTTTCCTCCCCTGGAACTCGGGTGCAACATTCCAGACGCTTTACTAACACTCTCCCCACTTGGAGAGTCAGCGCCTTTAACCTCCTGTTTGGCCCAGTTTGCAATTTCTGCGGAAGATGAACAGGAATAGCGAGAACCAATGGGAGGCTAGCTGGCGGTGTCTGGACGGGCAAATTTAACTCTCATTTCCCACCAGGAAGAGGAAATAACCAAAGGCTCAGCGTGCCGTGCCGGAACCAGATTAGGGCCTGAAGCCATCCTGCAGTGTTGCGGCCAGGTCAAAAGAAAGCAAGTTGAAGAAAGGAGCTCTGGGGCACTGTAATTCTCAAACCTGCAGAGTTATAAATGACAGCTATCGTCCAAAAATAGACTGAAGTAAGGCTGCCAAGAGGACTTGAAAGCGGGGCAGAATTGCAGGAAACCGATTTCAGGAGGTAGACTGGAATTGCATTGAAAGCATAGGAAAAGAGGCAGAACGTCCACAATGATGCACTTGGCCAAAAAGGGCGTATGCGTTTTTTCCTGAATATATTCAGGAAAAAACGCATACGCCCTTTTTGGCCAACCAAGCAAGCTTGCAAAGGAAATCTGCACTACAATGAAGTCTCACTTCCCCCCGGTCAAAAGGGCCATCTGAAAAAAGTGTAAAATCCAGAAAGGCAGGACAGGCCATGGAGAACTGGGAGCCTTGTTATGCTGATGGGCGGGATGTAAATTGCCAACAACCACTCGGGAGAAGTGTATGGTGTTTCCTGAAACATATAAAAAACAAAGCAACAGATCCTAGGGCACTTCCACTTATGGTCCTATAGCTTAGGGAAATTAAAATCAAAAAGACACAGCCACCCCAAAGTTTGGAATGGCTCTGTTTACAAGAACCTCGTTTACAGTACAAGTTCAACATCGCAGAAAGTGAAAAATGGATAAAGAACTTGTGGTACTTACGTACAATGCAGTATCACTCAGCAATGAAATCTATGTCATCAGGCACGTAGCAGCATAATGAGTAGATTCAGGTACGATGATTCTAACTGAAATAAGTCACACAGAAAAAGAAACATCATAAGATATCACTAATACACGGAATGTAATCTTGGCTACACAGGAACTGAATTCCAAAACAGAACAGGTTCTCAAATTTAGAAAACCAACTTATGCTTGCTTAAGGGGAAAGGTGAGTTGGGTTGCTGCATAAAACCAGAGATTGAAATGAGCACAGATAAAGTTCCTGAAGCCAAATATGGAATAGACAAGAGCCACTCCTTGCTCAACGAAATGGACTCAACACCGCATATTAAACGCCTAAGAATGTACCTGACTAGTAAGTATCTTAAAACATATGGATTGCTATGTCTCCGAAAGAGAATCAAGCATGTGTACAGGGGCATAAACGCAGCAGTGATAGGATTGGAGAGGTTCGGTGAGCAAATGAAGACCCTTTGAAGTCATATTGCATGGTACCCATTCCACGGGTTTCAATTACCCAGGTTTTAGGTATTCTTCCTTCAGCTAAAACAGGCATGTGGAACCCAGAGTATGATCAACCATGTGATCGGGAGACGTGTTCAAATATGTCTCAGTTTTCCTCCCCTGGTACTCGGGTGCAACATTCCAGACGCTTTACTAACACTCTCCCCACTTGGAGAGTCAGCGCCTTTAACCTCCTGTTTGGCCCAGTTTGCAATTTCTGCGGAAGATTAACAGGAATAGCGAGAACCAATGAGAGACTAGCTGGAGGTGTTTGGCGGGCAAATTTAACTCTCATTTCCCACCAGGAAGAGGAAATAACCAAAGGCTCAGCGAGCCGTGCCGGAACCAGATTAGGGCCTGAAGCCATCCTGCGGTGTTGCGGCCAGGTCACAAGAAAGCAAGTTGAAGAAAGGAGCTCAGGGGCACTGTAATTCACAAACCTGCAGAGTTATAAATGACAGCTATCGTCCAAAAATAGACTGAAGTAAGGCTGCCAAGAGGACTTGAAAGCGGGGCAGAATTGCAGGAAACCGATTTCAGGAGGTAGACTGGAATTGCATTGAAAGCATAGGAAAAGAGGCAGAACGTCCACAATGATGCACTTGGCCAAAAAGGGCGTATGCGTTTTTTCCTGAATATATTCAGGAAAAAACGCATACGCCCTTTTTGGCCAACCAAGCAAGCTTGCAAAGGAAATCTGCACTACAATGAAGTCTCACTTCCCCCCGGTCAAAAGGGCCATCTGAAAAAAGTGTAAAATCCAGAAAGGCAGGACAGGCCATGGAGAACTGGGAGCCTTGTTATGCTGATGGGCGGGATGTAAATTGCCAACAACCACTCGGGAGAAGTGTATGGTGTTTCCTGAAACATCTAAAAAACAAAGCAACAGAACCTAGGGCACTTCCACTTATGGGCCTATAGCTTAGGGAAATTAAAATCAAAAAGACACAGCCACCCCAAAGTTTGGAACGGCTCTGTTTACAAGAACCTCGTTTACAGTACAAGTTCAACATCGCAGAAAGTGAAAAATGGAAAGAAGTTGTGGTATTTACTTACAAAGCAATATCACTCAGCAATGAAATCTGTGTCATCAGGCCCTTAGCAGCACAATGAGTGGATTCAGGTATGATGATTCTAACTGAAGTAAGTCACACAGAAAAAGAAACATCATAAGATATCAGTAATACATGGAATGTAAACTTGGCTACACAGGAACTGAATTACAGAACAGAACAGGGTCTCAAATTTAGAAAACCAACTTATGCTTGCTTAAGGGTAAAGGTGAGTTGGGGTGCTGCATAAACCAGAGATTGAAATGAGCACAGATAAAGTTCCTTAAGTCAAATATGGAATAGACAAGAGCTACTCCTTGCTCAACGAAATGGACTCAACACCGCATATTAAACGCCTAAGAATGTACCTGACTAGTAAGTATCGTAAAACCTATGGATTGCTATGTCTCCGAAAGAGAATCAAGCATGTGTACAGGGGCATAAACGCAGCAGTGATAGGATTGGAGAGGTTCGGTGAGCAAATGAAGACCCTTTGAAGTCATATTGCATGGTACCCATTCCACGGGTCTCAACTCTCCAGGTTTAAGGTATTCTTCCTTCAGCTAAAACATGCATGTGGAACCTAGAGTATGATCAACCATGTGAACGGGAGACGTGTTCAAATATGTCTCAGTTTTCCTCCCCTGGTACTCGGGTGCAACATTCCAGACGCTTTACTAACACTCTCCCCACTTGGAGAGTCAGTCCCTTTAACCTCCTGTTTGGCCCAGTTTGCAATTTCTGCGGAAGATGAACAGGAATAGCGAGAACCAATGAGAGGCTAGCTGGAGGTGTCTGGACGGGCAAATTTAACTCTCATTTCCCACCAGGAAGAGGAATTAACCACAGGCTCAGCATGCCGGGCCAGAACCAGATTAGGGCCTGAAGCCATCCTGCGGTGTTGCGGCCAGGTCACAAGAAAGCGAGTTGAAGAAAGGAGCTCAGGGGCACTGTAATTCACAAACCTGCAGAGTTATAAATGACAGCTATCGTCCAAAAATAGACTGAAGTAAGGCTGCCAAGAGGACTTGAAAGCGGGGCAGAATTGCAGGAAACCGATTTCAGGAGGTAGACTGGAATTGCATTGAAAGCATAGGAAAAGAGGCAGAACGTCCACAATGATGCACTTGGCCAAAAAGGGCGTATGCATTTTTTCCTGAATATATTCAGGAAAAAACGCATACGCCCTTTTTGGCCAACCAAGCAAGCTTGCAAAGGAAATCTGCACTACAATGAAGTCTCACTTCCCCCCGGTCAAAAGGGCCATCTGAAAAAAGTGTAAAATCCAGAAAGGCAGGACAGGCCATGGAGAACTGGGAGCCTTGTTATGCTGATGGGCGGGATGTAAATTGCCAACAGACACTTGGGAGAAGTGTATGGTGTTTCCTGAAACATCTAAAAAACAAAGCAACAGAGCCTAGGGCACTGCCACTTATGGTCCTATAGCTTAGGGAAATTAAAATCAAAAAGACACAGCCACCCCAAAGTTTGGAATGGCTCTGTTTACAAGAACCTCGTTTACAGTACAAGTTCAACATCGCAGAAAGTGAAAAATGGATAAAGAACTTGTGGTACTTACGTACAATGCAGTATCACTCAGCAATGAAATCTATGTCATCAGGCACGTAGCAGTATAATGAGTAGATTCAGGTACGATGATTCTAACTGAAATAAGTCACACAGAAAAAGAAACATCATAAGATATCACTAATACACGGAATGTAAACTTGGCTACACAGGAACTGAATTCCAAAACAGAACAGGTTCTCAAATTTAGAAAACCAACTTATGCTTGCTTAAGGGGAAAGGTGAGTTGGGTTGCTGCATAAAACCAGAGATTGAAATGAGCACAGATAAAGTTCCTTAAGCCAAATATGGAATAGACAAGAGCCACTCCTTGCTCAACGAAATGGACTCAACACCGCATATTAAACGCCTAAGAATGTACCTGACTAGTAAGTATCTTAAAACCTATGGATTGCTATGTCTCCGAAAGAGAATCAAGCATGTGTACAGGGGCATAAACGCAGCAGTGATAGGATTGGAGAGGTTCGGTGAGCAAATGAAGACCCTTTGAAGTCATATTGCATGGTACCCATTCCACGGGTCTCAACTCTCCAGGTTTAAGGTATTCTTCCTTCAGCTAAAACATGCATGTGGAACCCAAGTATGATCAACCATGTGAACGGGAGACGTGTTCAAATATGTCTCAGTTTTCCTCCCCTGGTACTCGGGTGCAACATTCCAGACGCTTTACTAACACTCTCCCCACTTGGAGAGTCAGCGCCTTTAACCTCCTGTTTGGCCCAGTTTGCAATTTCTGCGGAAGATGAACAGAAATAGCGAGAACCAATGAGAGACTAGCTGGAGGTGTCTGGACGGGCAAATTTAACTCTCATTTCCCACCAGGAAGAGGAAATAACCAAAGGCTCAGCGTGCCGTGCCGGAACCAGATTAGGGCCTGAAGCCATCCTGCGGTGTTGCGGCCAGGTCACAAGAAAGCGAGTTGAAGAAAGGAGCTCAGGGGCACTGTAATTCACAAACCTGCAGAGTTATAAATGACAGCTATCGTCCAAAAATAGACTGAAGTAAGGCTGCCAAGAGGACTTGAAAGCGGGGCAGAATTGCAGGAAACCGATTTCAGAAGGTAGACTGGAATTGCATTGAAAGCATAGGAAAAGAGGCAGAACGTCCACAATGATGCACTTGGCCAAAAAGGGCGTATGCGTTTTTTCCTGAATATATTCAGGAAAAAACGCATACGCCCTTTTTGGCCAACCAAGCAAGCTTGCAAAGGAAATCTGCACTACAATGAAGTCTCACTTCCCCCTGGTCAAAAGGGCCATCTGAAAAAAGTGTAAAATCCAGAAAGGCAGGACAGGCCATGGAGAACTGGGAGCCTTGTTATGCTGATGGGCGGGATGTAAATTGCCAACAGACACTCGGGAGAAGTGTATGGTGTTTCCTGAAACATCTAAAAAACAAAGCAACAGAGCCTAGGGCACTGCCACTTATGGTCTTATAGCTTAGGGAAATTAAAATCAAAAAGACACAGCCACCCCAAAGTTTGGGACGCCTCTGTTTACAAGAACCTCGTTTACAGTACAAGTTCAACATCGCAGAAAGTGAAAAATGGATAAAGAAGTTGTGGTATTTACTTACAAAGCAATATCACTCAGCAATGAAATCTATGTCATCAGGCCCTAAGCAGCACAATGAGTGGATTCAGGTATGATGATTCTAACTGAAATAAGTCACACAGAAAAAGAAACATCATAAGATATCAGTAATACATGGAATGTAAACTTGGCTACACAGGAACTGAATTACAGAACAGAACAGGGTCTCAAATTTAGAAAACCAACTTATGCTTGCTTAAGGGTAAAGGTGAGTTGGGGTGCTGCATAAAACCAGAGATTGAAATGAGCACAGATAAAGTTCCTTAAGTCAAATATGGAATAGACAAGAGCTACTCCTTGCTCAACGAAATGGACTCAACACCGCATATTAAACGCCTAAGAATGTACCTGACTAGTAAGTATCGTAAAACCTATGGATTGCTATGTCTCCAAAAGAGAATCAAGCATGTGTACAGGGGCATAAACGCAGCAGTGATAGGATTGGAGAGGTTCGGTGAGCAAATGAAGACCCTTTGAAGTCATATTGCATGGTACCCATTCCACGGGTCTCAACTCTCCAGGTTTAAGGTATTCTTCCTTCAGCTAAAACATGCATGTGGAACCCAAGTATGATCAACCATGTGAACGGGAGACGTGTTCAAATATGTCTCAGTTTTCCTCCCCTGGTACTCGGGTGCAACATTCCAGACGCTTTACTAACACTCTCCCCACTTGGAGAGTCAGCGCCTTTAACCTCCTGTTTGGCCCAGTTTGCAATTTCTGCGGAAGATGAACAGGAATAGCGAGAACAAATGAGAGGCTAGCTGGAGGTGTCTGGACGGGCAAATTTAACTCTCATTTCCCACCAGGAAGAGGAAATAACCAAAGGCTCAGCATGCCGTACCGGAACCAGATTAGGGCCTGAAGCCATCCTGCGGTGTTGCGGCCAGGTCACAAGAAAGCGAGTTGAAGAAAGGAGCTCAGGGGCACTGTAATTCACAAACCTGCAGAGTTATAAATGACAGCTATCGTCCAAAAATATACTGAAGTAAGGCTGCCAAGAGGACTTGAAAGCGGGGCAGAATTGCAGGAAACCGATTTCAGGAGGTAGACTGGAATTGCATTGAAAGCATAGGAAAAGAGGCAGAACGTCCACAATGATGCACTTGGCCAAAAAGGGCGTATGCGTTTTTTCCTGAATATATTCAGGAAAAAACGCATACGCCCTTTTTGGCCAACCAAGCAAGCTTGCAAAGGAAATCTGCACTACAATGAAGTCTCACTTCCCCCCGGTCAAAAGGGCCATCTGAAAAAAGTGTAAAATCCAGAAAGGCAGGACAGGCCATGGAGAACTGGGAGCCTTGTTATGCTGATGGGCGGGATGTAAATTGCCAACAACCACTCGGGAGAAGTGTATGGTGTTTCCTGAAACATCTAAAAAACAAAGCAACAGAGCCTAGGGCACTTCCATTTATGGTCCTATAGCTTAGGGAAATTAAAATCAAAAAGACACAGCCACCCCAAAGTTTGGAACGGCTCTGTTTACAAGAACCTCGTTTACAGTACAAGTTCAACATCACAGAAAGTGAAAAATGGAAAGAAGTTGTGGTATTTACTTACAAAGCAATATCACTCAGCAATGAAATCTGTGTCATCAGGCCCTTAGCATCACAATGAGTGGATTCAGGTATGATGATTCTAACTGAAGTAAGTCACACAGAAAAAGAAACATCATAAGATATCAGTAATACACGGAATGTAAACTTGGCTACACAGGAACTGAATTACAGAACAGAACAGGGTCTCAAATTTAGAAAACCAACTTATGCTTGCTTAAGGGTAAAGGTGAGTTGGGGTGCTGCATAAACCAGAGATTGAAATGAGCACAGATAAAGTTCCTTAAGTCAAATATGGAATAGACAAGAGCTACTGCTTGCTCAACGAAATGGACTCAACACCGCATATTAAACGCCTAAGAATGTACCTGACTAGTAAGTATCTTAAAACCTATGGATAGCTATGTCTCCGAAAGAGAATCAAGCGTGTGTACAGGGGCATAAACGCAGCAGTGATAGGATTGGAGAGGTTCGGTGAGCAAATGAAGACCCTTTGAAGTCATATTGCATGGTACCCATTCCACGGGTCTCAACTCTCCAGGTTTAAGGTATTCTTCCTTCAGCTAAAACATGCATGTGGAACCCAAGTATGATCAACCATGTGAACGGGAGACGTGTTCAAATATGTCTCAGTTTTCCTCCCCTGGTACTCGGGTGCAACATTCCAGACGCTTTACTAACACTCTCCCCACTTGGAGAGTCAGTGCCTTTAACCTCCTGTTTGGCCCAGTTTGCAATTTCTGCGGAAGATGAACAGAAATAGCGAGAACCAATGAGAGGCTAGCTGGAGGTGTCTGGACGGGCAAATTTAACTCTCATTTCCCACCAGGAAGAGGAATTAACCAAAGGCTCAGCATGCCGTGCCGGAACCAGATTAGGGCCTGAAGCCATCCTGCGGTGTTGCGGCCAGGTCACAAGAAAGCGAGTTGAAGAAAGCAGCTCAGGGGCACTGTAATTCACAAACCTGCAGAGTTATAAATGACAGCTATCGTCCAAAAATAGACTGAAGTAAGGCTGCCAAGAGGACTTGAAAGCGGGGCAGAATTGCAGGAAACCGATTTCAGGAGGTAGACTGGAATTGCATTGAAAGCATAGGAAAAGAGGCAGAACGTCCACAATGATGCACTTGGCCAAAAAGGGCGTATGCGTTTTTTCCTGAATATATTCAGGAAAAAACGCATACGCCCTTTTTGGCCAACCAAGCAAGCTTGCAAAGGAAATCTGCACTACAATGAAGTCTCACTTCCCCCCGGTCAAAAGGGCCATCTGAAAAAAGTGTAAAATCCAGAAAGGCAGGACAGGCCATGGAGAACTGGGAGCCTTGTTATGCTGATGGGCGGGATGTAAATTGCCAACAGACACTCGGGAGAAGTGTATGGTGTTTCCTGAAACATCTAAAAAACAAAGCAACAGAGCCTAGGGCACTGCCACTTATGGTCTTATAGCTTAGGGAAATTAAAATCAAAAAGACACAGCCACCCCAAAGTTTGGGACGCCTCTGTTTACAAGAACCTCGTTTACAGTACAAGTTCAACATCGCAGAAAGTGAAAAATGGATAAAGAAGTTGTGGTATTTACTTACAAAGCAATATCACTCAGCAATGAAATCTATGTCATCAGGCCCTTAGCATCACAATGAGTGGATTCAGGTATGATGATTCTAACTGAAATAAGTCACACAGAAAAAGAAACATCATAAGATATCAGTAATACACGGAATGTAAACTTGGCTACACAGGAACTGAATTACAGAACAGAACAGGGTCTCAAATTTAGAAAACCAACTTATGCTTGCTTAAGGGTAAAGGTGAGTTGGGGTGCTGCATAAAACCAGAGATTGAAATGAGCACAGATAAAGTTCCTTAAGTCAAATATGGAATAGACAAGAGCTACTCCTTGCTCAACGAAATGGACTCAACACCGCATATTAAACGCCTAAGAATGTACCTGACTAGTAAGTATCGTAAAACCTATGGATTGCTATGTCTCCAAAAGAGAATCAAGCATGTGTACAGGGGCATAAACGCAGCAGTGATAGGATTGGAGAGGTTCGGTGAGCAAATGAAGACCCTTTGAAGTCATATTGCATGGTACCCATTCCACGGGTCTCAACTCTCCAGGTTTAAGGTATTCTTCCTTCAGTTAAAACATGCATGTGGAACCCAAGTATGATCAACCATGTGAACGGGAGACGTGTTCAAATATGTCTCAGTTTTCCTCCCCTGGTACTCGGGTGCAATATTCCAGACGCTTTACTAACACTCTCCCCACTTGGAGAGTCAGCGCCTTTAACCTCCTGTTTGGCCCAGTTTGCAATTTCTGCGGTAGATGAACAGGAATAGCGAGAACAAATGAGAGGCTAGCTGGAGGTGTCTGGACGGGCAAATTTAACTCTCATTTCCCACCAGGAAGAGGAAATAACCAAAGGCTCAGCGTGCCGTACCGGAACCAGATTAGGGCCTGAAGCCAATCTGCGGTGTTGCGGCCAGCTCAAAAGAAAGCGAGTTGAAGAAAGGAGCTCAGGGGCACTGTAATTCACAAACCTGCAGAGTTATAAATGACAGCTATCGTCCAAAAATAGACTGAAGTAAGGCTGCCAAGAGGACTTGAAAGCGGGGCAGAATTGCAGGAAACCGATTTCAGGAGGTAGACTGGAATTGCATTGAAAGCATAGGAAAAGAGGCAGAACGTCCACAATGATGCACTTGGCCAAAAAGGGCGTATGCGTTTTTTCCTGAATATATTCAGGAAAAAACGCATACGCCCTTTTTGGCCAACCAAGCAAGCTTGCAAAGGAAATCTGCACTACAATGAAGTCTCACTTCCCCCCGGTCAAAAGGGTCATCTGAAAAAAGTGTAAAATCCAGAAAGGCAGTACAGGCCATTGAGAACTGGGAGCCTTGTTATGCTGATGGGCGGGACGTAAATTGCCAACAGACACTTGGGAGAAGTGTATGGTGTTTCCTGAAACATCTAAAAAACAAAGCAACAGAGCCTAGGGCACTTCCACTTATGGTCCTATAGCTTAGGGAAATTAAAATCAAAAAGACACAGCCACCCCAAAGTTTGGAACGGCTCTGTTTACAAGAACCTCGTTTACAGTACAAGTTCAACATCGCAGAAAGTGAAAAATGGATAAAGAACTTGTGGTACTTACGTACAATGCAGTATCACTCAGCTATGAAATCTATGTCATCAGGCACGTAGCAGCATAATGAGTAGATTCAGGTACGATGATTCTAACTGAAATAAGTCACACAGAAAAAGAAACATCATAAGATATCACTAATACACGGAATGTAAACTTGGCTACACAGGAACTGAATTCCAAAACAGAACAGGTTCTCAAATTTAGAAAACCAACTTATGCTTGCTTAAGGGGAAAGGTGAGTTGGGTTGCTGCATAAAACCAGAGATTGAAATGAGCACAGATAAAGTTCCTTAAGCCAAATATGGAATAGACAAGAGCCACTCCTTGCTCAACGAAATGGACTCAACACCGCATATTAAACGCCTAAGAATGTACCTGACTAGTAAGTATCTTAAAACCTATGGATTGCTATGTCTCCGAAAGAGAATCAAGCATGTGTACAGGGGCATAAACGCAGCAGTGATAGGATTGGAGAGGTTCGGTGAGCAAATGAAGACCCTTTGAAGTCATATTGCATGGTACCCATTACACGGGTCTCAACTCTCCAGGTTTAAGGTATTCTTCCTTCAGCTAAAACATGCATGTGGAACCCAAGTATGATCAACCATGTGAACGGGAGACGTGTTCAAATATGTCTCAGTTTTCCTCCCCTGGTACTCGGGTGCAACATTCCAGATGCTTTACTAACACTCTCCCCACTTGGAGAGTCAGCGCCTTTAACCTCCTGTTTGGCCCAGTTTGCAATTTCTGTGGAAGATGAACAGAAATAGCGAGAACCAATGAGAGACTAGCTGGAGGTGTCTGGACGGGCAAATTTAACTCTCATTTCCCACCAGGAAGAGGAAATAACCAAAGGCTCAGCGTGCCGTGCCGGAACCAGATTAGGGCCTGAAGCCATCCTGCGGTGTTGCGGCCAGGTCACAAGAAAGCGAGTTGAAGAAAGGAGCTCAGGGGCACTGTAATTCACAAACCTGCAGAGTTATAAATGACAGCTATCGTCCAAAAATAGACTGAAGTAAGGCTGCCAAGAGGACTTGAAAGCGGGGCAGAATTGCAGGAAACCGATTTCAGAAGGTAGACTGGAATTGCATTGAAAGCATAGGAAAAGAGGCAGAACGTCCACAATGATGCACTTGGCCAAAAAGGGCGTATGCGTTTTTTCCTGAATATATTCAGGAAAAAACGCATACGCCCTTTTTGGCCAACCAAGCAAGCTTGCAAAGGAAATCTGCACTACAATGAAGTCTCACTTCCCCCTGGTCAAAAGGGCCATCTGAAAAAAGTGTAAAATCCAGAAAGGCAGGACAGGCCATGGAGAACTGGGAGCCTTGTTATGCTGATGGGCGGGATGTAAATTGCCAACAGACACTCGGGAGAAGTGTATGGTGTTTCCTGAAACATCTAAAAAACAAAGCAACAGAGCCTAGGGCACTGCCACTTATGGTCTTATAGCTTAGGGAAATTAAAATCAAAAAGACACAGCCACCCCAAAGTTTGGGACGCCTCTGTTTACAAGAACCTCGTTTACAGTACAAGTTCAACATCGCAGAAAGTGAAAAATGGATAAAGAAGTTGTGGTATTTACTTACAAAGCAATATCACTCAGCAATGAAATCTATGTCATCAGGCCCTAAGCAGCACAATGAGTGGATTCAGGTATGATGATTCTAACTGAAATAAGTCACACAGAAAAAGAAACATCATAAGATATCAGTAATACACGGAATGTAAACTTGGCTACACAGGAACTGAATTACAGAACAGAACAGGGTCTCAAATTTAGAAAACCAACTTATGCTTGCTTAAGGGTAAAGGTGAGTTGGGGTGCTGCATAAAACCAGAGATTGAAATGAGCACAGATAAAGTTCCTTAAGTCAAATATGGAATAGACAAGAGCTACTCCTTGCTCAACGAAATGGACTCAACACCGCATATTAAACGCCTAAGAATGTACCTGACTAGTAAGTATCGTAAAACCTATGGATTGCTATGTCTCCAAAAGAGAATCAAGCATGTGTACAGGGGCATAAACGCAGCAGTGATAGGATTGGAGAGGTTCGGTGAGCAAATGAAGACCCTTTGAAGTCATATTGCATGGTACCCATTCCACGGGTCTCAACTCTCCAGGTTTAAGGTATTCTTCCTTCAGCTAAAACATGCATGTGGAACCCAAGTATGATCAACCATGTGAACGGGAGACGTGTTCAAATATGTCTCAGTTTTCCTCCCCTGGTACTCGGGTGCAACATTCCAGATGCTTTACTAACACTCTCCCCACTTGGAGAGTCAGCGCCTTTAACCTCCTGTTTGGCCCAGTTTGCAATTTCTGCGGAAGATGAACAGGAATAGCGAGAACAAATGAGAGGCTAGCTGGAGGTGTCTGGACGGGCAAATTTAACTCTCATTTCCCACCAGGAAGAGGAAATAACCAAAGGCTCAGCATGCCGTACCGGAACCAGATTAGGGCCTGAAGCCATCCTGCGGTGTTGCGGCCAGGTCACAAGAAAGCGAGTTGAAGAAAGGAGCTCAGGGGCACTGTAATTCACAAACCTGCAGAGTTATAAATGACAGCTATCGTCCAAAAATAGACTGAAGTAAGGCTGCCAAGAGGACTTGAAAGCGGGGCAGAATTGCAGGAAACCGATTTCAGGAGGTAGACTGGAATTGCATTGAAAGCATAGGAAAAGAGGCAGAACGTCCACAATGATGCACTTGGCCAAAAAGGGCGTATGCGTTTTTTCCTGAATATATTCAGGAAAAAACGCATACGCCCTTTTTGGCCAACCAAGCAAGCTTGCAAAGGAAATCTGCACTACAATGAAGTCTCACTTCCCCCCGGTCAAAAGGGCCATCTGAAAAAAGTGTAAAATCCAGAAAGGCAGGACAGGCCATGGAGAACTGGGAGCCTTGTTATGCTGATGGGCGGGATGTAAATTGCCAACAGACACTCGGGAGAAGTGTATGGTGTTTCCTGAAACATCTAAAAAACAAAGCAACAGAGCCTAGGGCACTGCCACTTATGGTCTTATAGCTTAGGGAAATTAAAATCAAAAAGACACAGCCACCCCAAAGTTTGGGACGCCTCTGTTTACAAGAACCTCGTTTACAGTACAAGTTCAACATCGCAGAAAGTGAAAAATGGATAAAGAAGTTGTGGTATTTACTTACAAAGCAATATCACTCAGCAATGAAATCTATGTCATCAGGCCCTTAGCATCACAATGAGTGGATTCAGGTATGATGATTCTAACTGAAATAAGTCACACAGAAAAAGAAACATCATAAGATATCAGTAATACACGGAATGTAAACTTGGCTACACAGGAACTGAATTACAGAACAGAACAGGGTCTCAAATTTAGAAAACCAACTTATGCTTGCTTAAGGGTAAAGGTGAGTTGGGGTGCTGCATAAAACCAGAGATTGAAATGAGCACAGATAAAGTTCCTTAAGTCAAATATGGAATAGACAAGAGCTACTCCTTGCTCAACGAAATGGACTCAACACCGCATATTAAACGCCTAAGAATGTACCTGACTAGTAAGTATCGTAAAACCTATGGATTGCTATGTCTCCAAAAGAGAATCAAGCATGTGTACAGGGGCATAAACGCAGCAGTGATAGGATTGGAGAGGTTCGGTGAGCAAATGAAGACCCTTTGAAGTCATATTGCATGGTACCCATTCCACGGGTCTCAACTCTCCAGGTTTAAGGTATTCTTCCTTCAGCTAAAACATGCATGTGGAACCCAAGTATGATCAACCATGTGAACGGGAGACGTGTTCAAATATGTCTCAGTTTTCCTCCCCTGGTACTCGGGTGCAACATTCCAGACGCTTTACTAACACTCTCCCCACTTGGAGAGTCAGCGCCTTTAACCTCCTGTTTGGCCCAGTTTGCAATTTCTGCGGTAGATGAACAGGAATAGCGAGAACGAATGAGAGGCTAGCTGGAGGTGTCTGGACGGGCAAATTTAACTCTCATTTCCCACCAGGAAGAGGAAATAACCAAAGGCTCAGCGTGCCGTACCGGAACCAGATTAGGACCTGAAGCCATCCTGCGGTGTTGCGGCCAGGTCACAAGAAAGCGAGTTGAAGAAAGGAGCTCAGGGGCACTGTAATTCACAAACCTGCAGAGTTATAAATGACAGCTATCGTCCAAAAATAGACTGAAGTAAGGCTGCCAAGAGGACTTGAAAGCGGGGCAGAATTGCAGGAAACCGATTTCAGGAGGTAGACTGGAATTGCATTGAAAGCATAGGAAAAGAGGCAGAACGTCCACAATGATGCACTTGGCCAAAAAGGGCGTATGCGTTTTTTCCTGAATATATTCAGGAAAAAACGCATACGCCCTTTTTGGCCAACCAAGCAAGCTTGCAAAGGAAATCTGCACTACAATGAAGTCTCACTTCCCCCCGGTCAAAAGGGCCATCTGAAAAAAGTGTAAAATCCAGAAAGGCAGGACAGGCCATGGAGAACTGGGAGCCTTGTTATGCTGATGGGCGGGATGTAAATTGCCAACAGACACTCGGGAGAAGTGTATGGTGTTTCCTGAAACATCTAAAAAACAAAGCAACAGAGCCTAGGGCACTGCCACTTATGGTCTTATAGCTTAGGGAAATTAAAATCAAAAAGACACAGCCACCCCAAAGTTTGGGACGCCTCTGTTTACAAGAACCTCGTTTACAGTACAAGTTCAACATCGCAGAAAGTGAAAAATGGATAAAGAAGTTGTGGTATTTACTTACAAAGCAATATCACTCAGCAATGAAATCTATGTCATCAGGCCCTTAGCAGCACAATGAGTGGATTCAGGTATGATGATTCTAACTGAAATAAGTCACACAGAAAAAGAAACATCATAAGATATCAGTAATACACGGAATGGAAACTTGGCTACACAGGAACTGAATTACAGAACAGAACAGGGTCTCAAATTTAGAAAACCAACTTATGCTTGCTTAAGGGTAAAGGTGAGTTGGGGTGCTGCATAAAACCAGAGATTGAAATGAGCACAGATAAAGTTCCTTAAGTCAAATATGGAATAGACAAGAGCTACTCCTTGCTCAACGAAATGGACTCAACACCGCATATTAAACGCCTAAGAATGTACCTGACTAGTAAGTATCTTAAAACCTATGGATTGCTATGTCTCCGAAAGAGAATCAAGCATGTGTACAGGGGCATAAACGCAGCAGTGATAGGATTGGAGAGGTTCGGTGAGCAAATGAAGACCCTTTGAAGTCATATTGCATGGTACCCATTCCACGGGTCTCAACTCTCCAGGTTTAAGGTATTCTTCCTTCAGCTAAAACATGCATGTGGAACCCAAGTATGATCAACCATGTGAACGGGAGACGTGTTCAAATATGTCTCAGTTTTCCTCCCCTGGTACTCGGGTGCAACATTCCAGACGCTTTACTAACACTCTCCTCACTTGGAGAGTCAGCGCCTTTAACCTACTGTTTGGCCCAGTTTGCAATTTCTGCGGAAGATGAACAGGAATAAAAAACGCATATGCCCTTTTTGGCCAACCAAGCAAGCTTGCAAAGGAAATCTGCACTACAATGAAGTCTCACTTCCCCCCGGTCAAAAGGGCCATCTGAAAAAAGTGTAAAATCCAGAAAGGCAGGACAGGCCATGGAGAACTGGGAGCCTTGTTATGCTGATGGGCGGGATGTAAATTGCCAACAACCACTCGGGAGAAGTGTATGGTGTTTCCTGAAACATCTAAAAAACAAAGCAACAGAACCTAGGGCACTTCCACTTATGGTCCTATAGCTTAGGGAAATTAAAATCAAAAAGACACAGCCACCCCAAAGTTTGGAACGGCTCTGTTTACAAAAACCTCGTTTACAGTACAAGTTCAACATCGCAGAAAGTGAAAAATGGATAAAGAAGTTGTGGTATTCACTTACAAAGCAATATCACTCAGCAATGAAATCTATGTCATCAGGCCCTTAGCACCACAATGAGTGGATTCAGGTATGATGATTCTAACTGAAATAAGTCACACAGAAAAAGAAACATCATAAGATATCAGTAATACACGGAATGTAAACTTGGCTACACAGGAACTGAATTACAGAACAGAACAGGGTCTCAAATTTAGAAAACCAACTTATGCTTGCTTAAGGGTAAAGGTGAGTTGGGGTGCTGCATAAACCAGAGATTGAAATGAGCACAGATAAAGTTCCTTAAGTCAAATATGGAATAGACAAGAGCTACTCCTTGCTCAACGAAATGGACTCAACACCGCATATTAAACGCCTAAGAATGTACCTGACTAGTAAGTATCGTAAAACCTATGGATTGCTATGTCTCCAAAAGAGAATCAAGCATGTGTACAGGGGCATAAACGCAGCAGTGATAGGATTGGAGAGGTTCGGTGAGCAAATGAAGACCCTTTGAAGTCATATTGCATGGTACTCATTCCACGGGTCTCAACTCTCCAGGTTTAAGGTATTCTTCCTTCAGCTAAAACATGCATGTGGAACCCAAGTATGATCAACCATGTGAACGGGAGACGTGTTCAAATATGTCTCAGTTTTCCTCCCCTGGTACTCGGGTGCAACATTCCAGACGCTTTACTAACACTCTCCCCACTTGGAGAGTCAGCGCCTTTAACCTCCTGTTTGGCCCAGTATGCAATTTCTGCGGAAGATGAACAGGAATAGCGAGAACCAATGAGAGACTAGCTTCAGGTGTCTGGACGGGCAAATTTAACTCTCATTTCCCACCAGGAAGAGGAAATAACCAAAGGCTCAGCGTGCCGTGCCGGAACCAGATTAGGGCCTGAAGCCATCCTGCGGTGTTGCGGCCAGGTCACAAGAAAGCGAGTTGAAGAAAGGAGCTCAGGGGCACTGTAATTCTCAAACCTGCAGAGTTATAAATGACAGCTATCGTCCAAAAATAGACTGAAGTAAGGCTGCCAAGAGGACTTGAAAGCGGGGCAGAATTGCAGGAAACCGATTTCAGGAGGTAGACTGGAATTGCATTGAAAGCATAGGAAAAGAGGCAGAACGTCCACAATGATGCACATGGCCAAAAAGGGCTTATGCGTTTTTTCCTGAATATATTCAGGAAAAAACGCATAAGCACCTTTTGGCCAACCAAGCAAGCTTGCAAAGGAAATCTGCACTACAATGAAGTCTCACTTCCCCCCGGTCAAAAGGGCCATCTGAAAAAAGTGTAAAATCCAGAAAGGCAGGACAGGCCATGGAGAACTGGGAGCCCTGTTATGCTGATGGGCGGGATGTAAATTGCCAACAACCACTCGGGAGAAGTGTATGGTGTTTCCTGAAACATCTAAAAAACAAAGCAACAGAACCTAGGGCACTTCCACTTATGGTCCTATAGCTTAGGGAAATTAAAATCAAAAAGACACAGCCACCCCAAAGTTTGGAACGGCTCTGTTTACAAGAACCTCGTTTACAGTACAAGTTCAACATCGCAGAAAGTGAAAAATGGATAAAGAAGTTGTGGTATTCACTTACAAAGCAATATCACTCAGCAATGAAATCTATGTCATCAGGCCCTTAGCAGCACAATGAGTGGATTCAGGTATGATGATTCTAACTGAAATAAGTCACACAGAAAAAGAAACATCATAAGATATCAGTAACACACGGAATGTAAACTTGGCTACACAGGAACTGAATTACAGAACAGAACAGGGTCTCAAATTTAGAAAACCAACTTATGCTTGCTTAAGGGTAAAGGTGAGTTGGGGTGCTGCATAAACCAGAGATTGAAATGAGCACAGATAAAGTTCCTTAAGTCAAATATGGAATAGACAAGAGCTACTCCTTGCTCAACGAAATGGACTCAACACCGCATATTAAACGCCTAAGAATGTACCTGACTAGTAAGTATCGTAAAACCTATGGATTGCTATGTCTCCAAAAGAGAATCAAGCATGTGTACAGGGGCATAAACGCAGCAGTGATAGGATTGGAGAGGTTCGGTGAGCAAATGAAGACCCTTTGAAGTCATATTGCATGGTACCCATTCCACGGGTCTCAACTCTCCAGGTTTAAGGTATTCTTCCTTCAGCTAAAACATGCATGTGGAACCCAAGTATGATCAACCATGTGAACGGGAGATGTGTTCAAATATGTCTCAGTTTTCCTCCCCTGGTACTCGGGTGCAACATTCCAGACGCTTTACTAACACTCTCCCCACTTGGAGAGTCAGCGCCTTTAACCTCCTGTTTGGCCCAGTTTGCAATTTCTGCGGAAGATGAACAGGAATAGCGAGAACAAATGAGAGGCTAGCTGGAGGTGTCTGGACGGGCAAATTTAACTCTCATTTCCCACCAGGAAGAGGAAAGAACCAAAGGCTCAGCGTGCCGTACCGGAACCAGATTAGGGCCTGAAGCCATCCTGCGGTGTTGCGGCCAGGTCACAAGAAAGCGAGTTGAAGAAAGGAGCTCAGGGGCACTGTAATTCACAAACCTGCAGAGTTATAAATGACAGCTATCGTCCAAAAATAGACTGAAGTAAGGCTGCCAAGAGGACTTGAAAGCGGGGCAGAATTGCAGGAAACCGATTTCAGGAGGTAGACTGGAATTGCATTGAAAGCATAGGAAAAGAGGCAGAACGTCCACAATGATGCACTTGGCCAAAAAGGGCGTATGCGTTTTTTCCTGAATATATTCAGGAAAAAACGCATACGCCCTTTTTGGCCAACCAAGCAAGCTTGCAAAGGAAATCTGCACTACAATGAAGTCTCACTTCCCCCCGGTCAAAAGGGCCATCTGAAAAAAGTGTAAAATCCAGAAAGGCAGGACAGGCCATGGAGAACTGGGAACCTTGTTATGCTGATGGGCGGGATGTAAATTGCCAACAACCACTCGGGAGAAGTGTATGGTGTTTCCTGAAACATCTAAAAAACAAAGCAACAGAGCCTAGGGCACTGCCACTTATGGTCTTATAGCTTAGGGAAATTAAAATCAAAAAGACGCAGCCACCCCAAAGTTTGGGACGCCTCTGTTTACAAGAACCTCGTTTACAGTACAAGTTCAACATCGCAGAAAGTGAAAAATGGATAAAGATGTTGTGGTATTTACTTACAAAGCAATATCACTCAGCAATGAAATCTATGTCATCAGGCCCTTAGCATCACAATGAGTGGATTCAGGTATGATGATTCTAACTGAAATAAGTCACACAGAAAAAGAAACATCATAAGATATCAGTAATACACGGAATGTAAACTTGGCTACACAGGAACTGAATTACAGAACAGAACAGGGTCTCAAATTTAGAAAACCAACTTATGCTTGCTTAAGGGTAAAGGTGAGTTGGGGTGCTGCATAAAACCAGAGATTGAAATGAGCACAGATAAAGTTCCTTAAGTCAAATATGGAATAGACAAGAGCTACTCCTTGCTCAACGAAATGGACTCAACACCGCATATTAAACGTCTAAGAATGTACCTGACTAGTAAGTATCTTAAAACCTATGGATTGCTATGTCTCCGAAAGAGAATCAAGCATGTGTACAGGGGCATAAACGCAGCAGTGATAGGATTGGAGAGGTTCGGTGAGCAAATGAAGACCCTTTGAAGTCATATTGCATGGTACCCATTCCACGGGTCTCAACTCTCCAGGTTTAAGGTATTCTTCCTTCAGCTAAAACATGCATGTGGAACCCAAGTATGATCAACCATGTGAACGGGAGACGTGTTCAAATATGTCTCAGTTTTCCTCCCCTGGTACTCGGGTGCAACATTCCAGACGCTTTACTAACACTCTCCTCACTTGGAGAGTCAGCACCTTTAACCTACTGTTTGGCCCAGTTTGCAATTTCTGCGGAAGATGAACGGGAATAAAAAACGCATACGCCCTTTTTGGCCAACCAAGCAAGCTTGCAAAGGAAATCTGCACTACAATGAAGTCTCACTTCCCCCCGGTCAAAAGGGCCATCTGAAAAAAGTGTAAAATCCAGAAAGGCAGGACAGGCCATGGAGAACTGGGAGCCCTGTTATGCTGATGGGCGGGATGTAAATTGCCAACAACCACTCGGGAGAAGTGTATGGTGTTTCCTGAAACATCTAAAAAACAAAGCAACAGAACCTAGGGCACTTCCACTTATGGTCCTATAGCTTAGGGAAATTAAAATCAAAAAGACACAGCCACCCCAAAGTTTGGAACGGCTCTGTTTACAAGAACCTCGTTTACAGTACAAGTTCAACATCGCAGAAAGTGAAAAATGGATAAAGAAGTTGTGGTATTCACTTACAAAGCAATATCACTCAGCAATGAAATCTATGTCATCAGGCCCTTAGCAGCACAATGAGTGGATTCAGGTATGATGATTCTAACTGAAATAAGTCACACAGAAAAAGAAACATCATAAGATATCAGTAATACACGGAATGTAAACTTGGCTACACAGGAACTGAATTACAGAACAGAACAGGGTCTCAAATTTAGAAAACCAACTTATGCTTGCTTAAGGGTAAAGGTGAGTTGGGGTGCTGCATAAACCAGAGATTGAAATGAGCACAGATAAAGTTCCTTAAGTCAAATATGGAATAGACAAGAGCTACTCCTTGCTCAACGAAATGGACTCAACACCGCATATTAAATGCCTAAGAATGTACCTGACTAGTAAGTATCTTAAAACCTATGGATTGCTATGTCTCCGAAAGAGAATCAAGCATGTGTACAGGAGCATAAACGCAGCAGTGATAGGATTGGAGAGGTTCGGTGAGCAAATGAAGACCCTTTGAAGTCATATTGCATGGTACCCATTCCACGGGTCTCAACTCTCCAGGTTTAAGGTATTCTTCCTTCAGCTAAAACATGCATGTGGAACCCAAGTATGATCAACCATGTGAACGGGAGACGTGTTCAAATATGTCTCAGTTTTCCTCCCCTGGTACTCGGGTGCAACATTCCAGACGCTTTACTAACACTCTCCCCACTTGGAGAGTCAGCGCCTTTAACCTCCTGTTTGGCCCATTATGCAATTTCTGCGGAAGATAAACAGGAATAGCGAGAACCAATGAGAGACTAGCTGGAGGTGTCTGGACGGGCAAATTTAACTCTCATTTCCCACCAGGAAGAGGAAATAACCAAAGGCTCAGCGTGCCGTGCCGGAACCAGATTAGGGCCTGAAGCCATCCTGCGGTGTTGCGGCCAGGTCACAAGAAAGCGAGTTGAAGAAAGGAGCTCAGGGGCACTGTAATTCACAAACCTGCAGAGTTATAAATGACAGCTATCGTCCAAAAATAGACTGAAGTAAGGCTGCCAAGAGGACTTGAAAGCGGGGCAGAATTGCAGGAAACCGATTTCAGGAGGTAGACTGGAATTGCATTGAAAGCATAGGAAAAGAGGCAGAACGTCCACAATGATGCACTTGGCCAAAAAGGGCGTATGCGTTTTTTCCTGAATATATTCAGGAAAAAACGCATACGCCCTTTTTGGCCAACCAAGCAAGCTTGCAAAGGAAATCTGCACTACAATGAAGTCTCACTTCCCCCCGGTCAAAAGGGCCATCTGAAAAAAGTGTAAAATCCAGAAAGGCAGGACAGGCCATGGAGAACTGGGAGCCTTGTTATGCTGATGGGCGGGATGTAAATTGCCAACAGACACTTGGGAGAAGTGTATGGTGTTTCCTGAAACATCTAAAAAACAATGCAACAGAGCCTAGGGCACTGCCACTTATGGTCCTATAGCTTAGGGAAATTAAAATCAAAAAGACACAGCCACCTCAAAGTTTGGGACGCCTCTGTTTACAAGAACCTCGTTTACAGTACAAGTTCAACATCGCAGAAAGTGAAAAATGGATAAAGAAGTTGTGGTATTTACTTACAAAGCAATATCACTCAGCAATGAAATCTATGTCATCAGGCCCTTAGCATCACAATGAGTGGATTCAGGTATGATGATTCTAACTGAAATAAGTCACACAGAAAAAGAAACATCATAAGATATCAGTAATACACGGAATGTAAACTTGGCTACACAGGAACTGAATTACAGAACAGAACAGGGTCCCAAATTTAGAAAACCAACTTATGCTTGCTTAAGGGGAAAGGTGAGTTGGCATGCTGCATAAAACCAGAGATTGAAATGAGCACAGATAAAGTTCCTTAAGTCAAATATGGAATAGACAAGAGCTACTCCTTGCTCAACGAAATGGACTCAACACCGCATATTAAACGCCTAAGAATGTACCTGACTAGTAATTATCTTAAAACCTATGGATTGCTATGTCTCCGAAAGAGAATCAAGCATGTGTACAGGGGCATAAACGCAGCAGTGATAGGATTGGAGAGGTTCGGTGAGCAAATGAAGACCCTTTGAAGTCATATTGCATGGTACCCATTACACGGGTCTTAACTCTCCAGGTTTAAGGTATTCTTCCTTCAGCTAAAACATGCATGTGGAACCCAAGTATGATCAACCATGTGAACGGGAGACGTGTTCAAATATGTCTCAGTTTTCCTCCCCTGGTACTCGGGTGCAACATTCCAGACGCTTTACTAACACTCTCCCCACTTGGAGAGTCAGCGCCTTTAACCTCCTGTTTGGCCCAGTTTGCAATTTCTGCGGAAGATGAACAGGAATAGCGAGAACCAATGAGAGACTAGCTGGAGGTGTTTGGACGGGCAAATTTAACTCTCATTTCCCACCAGGAAGAGGAAATAACCAAAGGCTCAGCGTGCCATGCCGGAACCAGATTAGGGCCTGAAGCCATCCTGCGGTGTTGCGGCCAGGTCACAAGAAAGCGAGTTGAAGAAAGGAGCTCAGGGGCACTGTAATTCACAAACCTGCAGAGTTATAAATGACAGCTATCGTCCAAAAATAGACTGAAGTAAGGCTGCCAAGAGGACTTGAAAGCAGGGCAGAATTGCAGGAAACCAATTTCAGGAGGTAGACTGGAATTTCATTGAAAGCATAGGAAAAGAGGCAGAAAGTCCACAATGACGCACTTGGCCAAAAAGGGCGTATGCGTTTTTTCCTGAATATATTCAGGAAAAAACGCATACGCCCTTTTTGGCCAACCAAGCAAGCTTGCAAAGGAAATCTGCACTACAATGAAGTCTCACTTCCCCCCGGTCAAAAGGGCCATCTGAAAAAAGTGTAAAATCCAGAAAGGCAGGACAGGCCATGGAGAACTGGGAGCCTTGTTATGCTGATGGGCGGGATGTAAATTGCCAACAACCACTCGGGAGAAGTGTATGGTGTTTCCTGAAACATCTAAAAAACAAAGCAACAGAGCCTAGGGCACTTCCACTTATGGTCCTATAGCTTAGGGAAATTAAAATCAAAAAGACACAGCCACCCCAAAGTTTGGAACGGCTCTGTTTACAAGAACCTCGTTTACAGTACAAGTTCAACATCGCAGAAAGTGAAAAATGGATAAAGAAGTTGTGGTATTCACTTACAAAGCAATATCACTCAGCAATGAAATCTATGTCATCAGGCCCTTAGCAGCACAATGAGTGGATTCAGGTATGATGATTCTAACTGAAATAAGTCACACAGAAAAAGAAACATCATAAGATATCAGTAACACACGGAATGTAAACTTGGCTACACAGGAACTGAATTACAGAACAGAACAGGGTCTCAAATTTAGAAAACCAACTTATGCTTGCTTAAGGGTAAAGGTGAGTTGGGGTGCTGCATAAACCAGAGATTGAAATGAGCACAGATAAAGTTCCTTAAGTCAAATATGGAATAGACAAGAGCTACTCCTTGCTCAACGAAATGGACTCAACACCGCATATTAAACGCCTAAGAATGTACCTGACTAGTAAGTATCGTAAAACCTATGGATTGCTATGTCTCCAAAAGAGAATCAAGCATGTGTACAGGGGCATAAACGCAGCAGTGATAGGATTGGAGAGGTTCGGTGAGCAAATGAAGACCCTTTGAAGTCATATTGCATGGTACCCATTCCACGGGTCTCAACTCTCCAGGTTTAAGGTATTCTTCCTTCAGCTAAAACATGCATGTGGAACCCAAGTATGATCAACCATGTGAACGGGAGATGTGTTCAAATATGTCTCAGTTTTCCTCCCCTGGTACTCGGGTGCAACATTCCAGACGCTTTACTAACACTCTCCCCACTTGGAGAGTCAGCGCATTTAACCTCCTGTTTGGCCCAGTTTGCAATTTCTGCGGAAGATGAACAGGAATAGCGAGAACAAATGAGAGGCTAGCTGGAGGTGTCTGGACGGGCAAATTTAACTCTCATTTCCCACCAGGAAGAGGAAAGAACCAAAGGCTCAGCGTGCCGTACCGGAACCAGATTAGGGCCTGAAGCCATCCTGCGGTGTTGCGGCCAGGTCACAAGAAAGCGAGTTGAAGAAAGGAGCTCAGGGGCACTGTAATTCACAAACCTGCAGAGTTATAAATGACAGCTATCGTCCAAAAATAGACTGAAGTAAGGCTGCCAAGAGGACTTGAAAGCGGGGCAGAATTGCAGGAAACCGATTTCAGGAGGTAGACTGGAATTGCATTGAAAGCATAGGAAAAGAGGCAGAACGTCCACAATGATGCACTTGGCCAAAAAGGGCGTATGCGTTTTTTCCTGAATATATTCAGGAAAAAACGCATACGCCCTTTTTGGCCAACCAAGCAAGCTTGCAAAGGAAATCTGCACTACAATGAAGTCTCACTTCCCCCCGGTCAAAAGGGCCATCTGAAAAAAGTGTAAAATCCAGAAAGGCAGGACAGGCCATGGAGAACTGGGAGCCTTGTTATGCTGATGGGCGGGATGTAAATTGCCAACAACCACTCGGGAGAAGTGTATGGTGTTTCCTGAAACATCTAAAAAACAAAGCAACAGAGCCTAGGGCACTGCCACTTATGGTCTTATAGCTTAGGGAAATTAAAATCAAAAAGACGCAGCCACCCCAAAGTTTGGGACGCCTCTGTTTACAAGAACCTCGTTTACAGTACAAGTTCAACATCGCAGAAAGTGAAAAATGGATAAAGATGTTGTGGTATTTACTTACAAAGCAATATCACTCAGCAATGAAATCTATGTCATCAGGCCCTTAGCATCACAATGAGTGGATTCAGGTATGATGATTCTAACTGAAATAAGTCACACAGAAAAAGAAACATCATAAGATATCAGTAATACACGGAATGTAAACTTGGCTACACAGGAACTGAATTACAGAACAGAACAGGGTCCCAAATTTAGAAAACCAACTTATGCTTGCTTAAGGGGAAAGGTGAGTTGGCATGCTGCATAAAACCAGAGATTGAAATGAGCACAGATAAAGTTCCTTAAGTCAAATATGGAATAGACAAGAGCTACTCCTTGCTCAACGAAATGGACTCAACATCGCATATTAAACGTCTAAGAATGTACCTGACTAGTAAGTATCTTAAAACCTATGGATTGCTATCTCTCCGAAAGAGAATCAAGCATGTGTACAGGGGCATAAACGCAGCAGTGATAGGATTGGAGAGGTTCGGTGAGCAAATGAAGACCCTTTGAAGTCATATTGCATGGTACCCATTCCACGGGTCTTAACTCTCCAGGTTTAAGGTATTCTTCCTTCAGCTAAAACATGCATGTGGAACCCAAGTATGATCAACCATGTGAACGGGAGACGTGTTCAAATATGTCTCAGTTTTCCTCCCCTGGTACTCGGGTGCAACATTCCAGACGCTTTACTAACACTCTCCCCACTTGGAGAGTCAGCGCCTTTAACCTCCTGTTTGGCCCAGTTTGCAATTTCTGCGGAAGATGAACAGGAATAGCGAGAACCAATGAGAGACTAGCTGGAGGTGTTTGGACGGGCAAATTTAACTCTCATTTCCCACCAGGAAGAGGAAATAACCAAAGGCTCAGCGTGCCGTGCCGGAACCAGATTAGGGCCTGAAGCCATCCTGCGGTGTTGCGGCCAGGTCACAAGAAAGCGAGTTGAAGAAAGGAGCTCAGGGGCACTGTAATTCACAAACCTGCAGAGTTATAAATGACAGCTATCGTCCAAAAATAGACTGAAGTAAGGCTGCCAAGAGGACTTGAAAGCAGGGCAGAATTGCAGGAAACCAATTTCAGGAGGTAGACTGGAATTTCATTGAAAGCATAGGAAAAGAGGCAGAAAGTCCACAATGACGCACTTGGCCAAAAAGGGCGTATGCGTTTTTTCCTGAATATATTCAGGAAAAAACGCATACGCCCTTTTTGGCCAACCAAGCAAGCTTGCAAAGGAAATCTGCACTACAATGAAGTCTCACTTCCCCCCGGTCAAAAGGGCCATCTGAAAAAAGTGTAAAATCCAGAAAGGCAGGACAGGCCATGGAGAACTGGGAGCCTTGTTATGCTGATGGGCGGGATGTAAATTGCCAACAACCACTCGGGAGAAGTGTATGGTGTTTCCTGAAACATCTAAAAAACAAAGCAACAGAGCCTAGGGCACTTCCACTTATGGTCCTATAGCTTAGGGAAATTAAA
The DNA here is from genome assembly GCF_949987515.2 of Delphinus delphis. Classification (NCBI taxonomy): domain Eukaryota; kingdom Metazoa; phylum Chordata; class Mammalia; order Artiodactyla; family Delphinidae; genus Delphinus; species Delphinus delphis. The sequence goes on from NW_027192834.1 coordinate 234,454, forward strand.
ATCAAAAAGACACAGCCACCCCAAAGTTTGGAACGGCTCTGTTTACAAGAACCTCGTTTACAGTACAAGTTCAACATCGCAGAAAGTGAAAAATGGATAAAGAAGTTGTGGTATTCACTTACAAAGCAATATCACTCAGCAATGAAATCTATGTCATCAGGCCCTAAGCAGCACAATGAGTGGATTCAGGTATGATGATTCTAACTGAAATAAGTCACACAGAAAAAGAAACATCATAAGATATCAGTAATACACGGAATGGAAACTTGGCTACACAGGAACTGAATTACAGAACAGAACTGGGTCACAAATTTAGAAAAACAACTTATGCTTGCTTAAGGGTAAAGGTGAGTTGGGGTGCTGCATAAAACCAGAGATTGAAATGAGCACAGATAAAGTTCCTTAAGCCAAATATGGAATAGACAAGAGCTACTCCTTGCTAAACGAAATGGACTCAACACCGCATATTAAACGCCTAAGAATGTACCTGACTTGTAAGTATCTTAAAACCTATAGATTGCTATGTCTCCGAAAGAGAATCAAGCATGTGTACAGGGGCATAAACGCAGCAGTGATAGGATTGGAGAGGTTCGGTGAGCAAATGAAGACCCTTTGAAGTCATATTGCATGGTACCCATTCCAAGGGTTTCAACTACCCAGGTTTAAGGTATTCTTCCTTCAGCTAAAACATGCATGTGGAACCTAGAGTATGATCAAACATGTGATCGGGAGACGTGTTCAAATATGTCTCAGTTTTCCTCCCCTGGTACTCGGGTGCAACATTCCAGACGCTTTACTAACACTCTCCCCACTTGGAGAGTCAGTCCCTTTAACCTCCTGTTTGGCCCAGTTTGCAATTTCTGCGGAAGATGAACAGGAATAGCGAGAACCAATGAGAGACTAGCTGGAGGTGTCTGGACGGGCAAATTTAACTCTCATTTCCCACCAGGAAGAGGAAATAACCAAAGGCTCAGCGTGCCGTGCCGGAACCAGATTAGGGCCTGAAGCCATCCTGCGGTGTTGCGGCCAGGTCACAAGAAAGCGAGTTGAAGAAAGGAGCTCAGGGGCACTGTAATTCACAAACCTGCAGAGTTATAAATGACAGCTATCGTCCAAAAATAGACTGAAGTAAGGCTGCCAAGAGGACTTGAAAGCGGGGCAGAATTGCAGGAAACCGATTTCAGGAGGTAGACTGGAATTGCATTGAAAGCATAGGAAAAGAGGCAGAACGTCCACAATGATGCACTTGGCCAAAAAGGGCGTATGCGTTTTTTCCTGAATATATTCAGGAAAAAACGCATACGCCCTTTTTGGCCAACCAAGCAAGCTTGCAAAGGAAATCTGCACTACAATGAAGTCTCACTTCCCCCCGGTCAAAAGGGCCATCTGAAAAAAGTGTAAAATCCAGAAAGGCAGGACAGGCCATGGAGAACTGGGAGCCTTGTTATGCTGATGGGCGGGATGTAAATTGCCAACAGACACTTGGGAGAAGTGTATGGTGTTTCCTGAAACATCTAAAAAACAATGCAACAGAGCCTAGGGCACTGCCACTTATGGTCCTATAGCTTAGGGAAATTAAAATCAAAAAGACACAGCCACCTCAAAGTTTCGGACGCCTCTGTTTACAAGAACCTGGTTTACAGTACAAGTTCAACATCGCAGAAAGTGAAAAATGGATAAAGAAGTTGTGGTATTTACTTACAAAGCAATATCACTCAGCAATGAAATCTATGTCATCAGGCCCTTAGCATCACAATGAGTGGATTCAGGTATGATGATTCTAACTGAAATAAGTCACACAGAAAAAGAAACATCATAAGATATCAGTAATACACGGAATGTAAACTTGGCTACACAGGAACTGAATTACAGAACAGAACAGGGTCTCAAATTTAGAAAACCAACTTATGCTTGCTTAAGGGGAAAGGTGAGTTGGGGTGCTGCATAAAACCAGAGATTGAAATGAGCACAGATAAAGTTCCTTAAGTCAAATATGGAATAGACAAGAGCTACTCCTTGCTCAACGAAATGGACTCAACACCGCATATTAAACGTCTAAGAATGTACCTGACTAGTAAGTATCTTAAAACCTATGGATTGCTATGTCTCCAAAAGAGAATCAAGCATGTGTACAGGGGCATAAACGCAGCAGTGATAGGATTGGAGAGGTTCGGTGAGCAAATGAAGACCCTTTGAAGTCATATTGCATGGTACCCATTACACGGGTCTTAACTCTCCAGGTTTAAGGTATTCTTCCTTCAGCTAAAACATGCATGTGGAACCCAAGTATGATCAACCATGTGAACGGGAGACGTGTTCAAATATGTCTCAGTTTTCCTCCCCTGGTACTCGGGTGCAACATTCCAGACGCTTTACTAACACTCTCCCCACTTGGAGAGTCAGCGCCTTTAACCTCCTGTTTGGCCCAGTTTGCAATTTCTGCGGAAGATGAACAGGAATAGCGAGAACCAATGAGAGACTAGCTGGAGGTGTTTGGACGGGCAAATTTAACTCTCATTTCCCACCAGGAAGAGGAATTAACCAAAGGCTCAGCGTGCCGTGCCGGAACCAGATTATAGGGCCTGAAGCCATCCTGCGGTGTTGCGGCCAGGTCACAAGAAAGCGAGTTGAAGAAAGGAGCTCAGGGGCACTGTAATTCACAAACCTGCAGAGTTATAAATGACAGCTATCGTCCAAAACTAGACTGAAGTAAGGCTGCCAAGAGGACTTGAAAGCGGGGCAGAATTGCAGGAAACCGATTTCAGGAGGTAGACTGGAATTGCATTGAAAGCATAGGAAAAGAGGCAGAACGTCCACAATGATGCACTTGGCCAAAAAGGGCGTATGCGTTTTTTCCTGAATATATTCAGGAAAAAACGCATACGCCCTTTTTGGCCAACCAAGCAAGCTTGCAAAGGAAATCTGCACTACAATGAAGTCTCACTTCCCCCCGGTCAAAAGGGCCATCTGAAAAAAGTGTAAAATCCAGAAAGGCAGGACAGGCCATGGAGAACTGGGAGCCTTGTTATGCTGATGGGCGGGATGTAAATTGCCAACAACCACTCGGGAGAAGTGTATGGTGTTTCCTGAAACATCTAAAAAACAAAGCAACAGAACCTAGGGCACTTCCACTTATGGTCCTATAGCTTAGGGAAATTAAAATCAAAAAGACACAGCCACCCCAAAGTTTGGAACGGCTCTGTTTACAAGAACCTCGTTTACAGTACAAGTTCAACATCGCAGAAAGTGAAAAATGGATAAAGAAGTTGTGGTATTCACTTACAAAGCAATATCACTCAGCAATGAAATCTATGTCATCAGGCCCTTAGCAGCACAATGAGTGGATTCAGGTATGATGATTCTAACTGAAATAAGTCACACAGAAAAAGAAACATCATAAGATATCAGTAATACACGGAATGGAAACTTGGCTACACAGGAACTGAATTACAGAACAGAACTGGGTCACAAATTTAGAAAAACAACTTATGCTTGCTTAAGGGTAAAGGTGAGTTGGGGTGCTGCATAAAACCAGAGATTGAAATGAGCACAGATAAAGTTCCTTAAGCCAAATATGGAATAGACAAGAGCTACTCCTTGCTCAACGAAATGGACTCAACACCGCATATTAAACGCCTAAGAATGTACCTGACTTGTAAGTATCTTAAAACCTATAGATTGCTATGTCTCCGAAAGAGAATCAAGCATGTGTACAGGGGCATAAACGCAGCAGTGATAGGATTGGAGAGGTTCGGTGAGCAAATGAAGACCCTTTGAAGTCATATTGCATGGTACCCATTCCACGGGTTTCAACTACCCAGGTTTAAGGTATTCTTCCTTCAGCTAAAACATGCATGTGGAACCTAGAGTATGATCAACCATGTGATCGGGAGACGTGTTCAAATATGTCTCAGTTTTCCTCCCCTGGTACTCGGGTGCAACATTCCAGACGCTTTACTAACATTCTCCCCACTTGGAGAGTCAGTCCCTTTAACCTCCTGTTTGGCCCAGTTTGCAATTTCTGCGGAAGATGAACAGGAATAGCGAGAACCAATGAGAGGCTAGCTGGAGGTGTCTGGACGGGCAAATTTAACTCTCATTTCCCTCCAGGAAAAGGAATTAACCAAAGGCTCAGCATGCCGGGCCGGAACCAGATTAGGGCCTGAAGCCATCCTGCGGTGTTGCGGCCAGGTCACAAGAAAGCGAGTTGAAGAAAGGAGCTCAGGGGCACTGTAATTCACAAACCTGCAGAGTTATAAATGACAGCTATCGTCCAAAAATAGACTGAAGTAAGGCTGCCAAGAGGACTTGAAAGCGGGGCAGAATTGCAGGAAACCGATTTCAGGAGGTAGACTGGAATTGCATTGAAAGCATAGGAAAAGAGGCAGAACGTCCACAATGATGCACTTGGCCAAAAAGGGCGTATGCGTTTTTTCCTGAATATATTCAGGAAAAAACGCATACGCCCTTTTTGGCCAACCAAGCAAGCTTGCAAAGGAAATCTGCACTACAATGAAGTCTCACTTCCCCCCGGTCAAAAGGGCCATCTGAAAAAGTGTAAAATCCAGAAAGGCAGGACAGGCCATGGAGAACTGGGAGCCTTGTTATGCTGATGGGCGGGATGTAAATTGCCAACAGACACTTGGGAGAAGTGTATGGTGTTTCCTGAAACATCTAAAAAACAAAGCAACAGAGCCTAGGGCACTGCCACTTATGGTCCTATAGCTTAGGGAAATTAAAATCAAAAAGACACAGCCACCCCAAAGTTTGGGACGCCTCTGTTTACAAGAACCTCGTTTACAGTACAAGTTCAACATCGCAGAAAGTGAAAAATGGATAAAGAAGTTGTGGTATTTACTTACAAAGCAATATCACTCAGCAATGAAATCTATGTCATCAGGCCCTTAGCATCACAATGAGTGGATTCAGGTATGATGATTCTAACTGAAATAAGTCACACAGAAAAAGAAACATCATAAGATATCAGTAATACATGGAATGTAAACTTGGCTACACAGGAACTGAATTACAGAACAGAACAGGGTCTCAAATTTAGAAAACCAACTTATGCTTGCTTAAGGGTAAAGGTGAGTTGGGGTGCTGCATAAAACCAGAGATTGAAATGAGCACAGATAAAGTTCCTTAAGTCAAATATGGAATAGACAAGAGCTACTCCTTGCTCAACGAAATGGACTCAACACCGCATATTAAACGCCTAAGAATGTACCTGACTAGTAAGTTTCTTAAAAGCTATGGATTGCTATGTCTCCGAAAGAGAATCAAGCATGTGTACGGGGCATAAACGCAGCAGTGATAGGATTGGAGACGTTCGGTGAGCAAATGAAGACCCTTTGAAGTCATATTGCATGGTACCCATTACACGGGTCTTAACTCTCCAGGTTTAAGGTATTCTTCCTTCAGCTAAAACATGCATGTGGAACCCAAGTATGATCAACCATGTGAACGGGAGACGTGTTCAAATATGTCTCAGTTTTCCTCCCCTGGTACTCGGGTGCAACATTCCAGATGCTTTACTAACACTCTCCCGACTTGGAGAGTCAGTCCCTTTAAACTCCTGTTTGGCCCAGTTTGCAATTTCTGCGGAAGATGAACAGGAATAGCGAGAACCAATGAGAGACTAGCTGGAGGTGTATGGACGGGCAAATTTAACTCTCATTTCCCACCAGGAAGAGGAATTAACCAAAGGCTCAGCGTGCCGTGCCGGAACCAGATTAGGGCCTGAAGCCATCCTGCGGTGTTGCGGCCAGCTCAAAAGAAACCGAGTTGAAGAAAGGAGCTCAGGGGCACTGTAATTCACAAACCTGCAGAGTTATAAATGACAGCTATCGTCCAAAAATAGACTGAAGTAAGGCTGCCAAGAGGACTTGAAAGCGGGGCAGAATTGCAGGAAACCGATTTCAGGAGGTAGACTGGAATTGCATTGAAAGCATAGGAAAAGAGGCAGAACGTCCACAATAATGCACTTGGCCAAAGGGGGCGTATGTGTTTTTTCCTGAATATATTCAGGAAAAAACGCATACGCCATTTTTGGCCAACCAAGCAAGCTTGCAAAGGAAATCTGCACTACAATGAAGTCTCACTTCCCCCTGGTCAAAAGGGCCATCTGAAAAAAGTGTAAAATCCAGAAAGGCAGGACAGGCCATGGAGAACTGGGAGCCTTGTTATGCTGATGGGCGGGATGTAAATTGCCAACAGACACTTGGGAGAAGTGTATGGTGTTTCCTGAAACATCTAAAAAACAAAGCAACAGAACCTAGGGCACTTCCACTTATGGTCCTATAGCTTAGGGAAATTAAAATAAAAAAGACACAGCCACCCCAAAGTTTGGGACGCCCCTGTTTACAAGAACCTCGTTTACAGTACAAGTTCAACATCGCAGAAAGTGAAAAATGGATAAAGAAGTTGTGGTATTTACTTACAAAGCAATATCACTCAGCAATGAAATCTATGTCATCAGGCCCTTAGCATCACAATGAGTGGATTCAGGTATGATGATTCTAACTGAAGTAAGTCACACAGAAAAAGAAACATCATAAGATATCAGTAATACACGGAATGTAAACTTGGCTACACAGGAACTGAATTACAGAACAGAACAGGGTCTCAAATTTAGAAAACCAACTTATGCTTGCTTAAGGGGAAAGGTGAGTTGGGTTGCTGCATAAAACCAGAGATTGAAATGAGCACAGATAAAGTTCCTTAAGTCAAATATGGAATAGACAAGAGCTACTCCTTGCTCAACGAAATGGACTCAACACCGCATATTAAACGTCTAAGAATGTACCTGACTAGTAAGTATCTTAAAACCTATGGATTGCTATCTCTCCGAAAGAGAATCAAGCATGTGTACAGGGGCATAAACGCAGCAGTGATAGGATTGGAGAGGTTCGGTGAGCAAATGAAGACCCTTTGAAGTCATATTGCATGGTACCCATTACACAGGTCTTAACTCTCCAGGTTTAAGGTATTCTTCCTTCAGCTAAAACATGCATGTGGAACCCAAGTATGATCAACCATGTGAACGGGAGACGTGTTCAAATATGTCTCAGTTTTCCTCCCCTGGTACTCGGGTGCAACATTCCAGACGCTTTACTAACACTCTCCCCACTTGGAGAGTCAGCGCCTTTAACCTCCTGTTTGGCCCAGTTTGCAATTTCTGCGGAAGATGAACAGGAATAGCGCGAACCAATGAGAGACTAGCTGGAGGTGTTTGGACGGGCAAATTTAACTCTCATTTCCCACCAGGAAGAGGAAATAACCAAAGGCTCAGCGTGCCGTGCCGGAACCAGATTAGGGCCTGAAGCCATCCTGCGGTGTTGCGGCCAGGTCACAAGAAAGCAAGTTGAAGAAAGGAGCTCAGGGGCACTGTAATTCACAAACCTGCAGAGTTATAAATGACAGCTATCGTCCAAAAATAGACTGAAGTAAGGCTGCCAAGAGGACTTGAAAGCGGGGCAGAATTGCAGGAAACCGATTTCAGGAGGTAGACTGGAATTGCATTGAAAGCATAGGAAAAGAGGCAGAACGTCCACAATGATGCACTTGGCCAAAAAGGGCGTATGCGTTTTTTCCTGAATATATTCAGGAAAAAACGCATACGCCCTTTTTGGCCAACCAAGCAAGCTTGCAAAGGAAATCTGCACTACAATGAAGTCTCACTTCCCCCCGGTCAAAAGGGCCATCTGAAAAAAGTGTAAAATCCAGAAAGGCAGGACAGGCCATGGAGAACTGGGAGCCTTGTTATGCTGATGGGCGGGATGTAAATTGCCAACAACCACTCGGGAGAAGTGTATGGTGTTTCCTGAAACATCTAAAAAACAAAGCAACAGAACCTAGGGCACTTCCACTTATGGTCCTATAGCTTAGGGAAATTAAAATCAAAAAGACACAGCCACCCCAAAGTTTGGAACGGCTCTGTTTACAAGAACCTCGTTTACAGTACAAGTTCAACATCGCAGAAAGTGAAAAATGGATAAAGAAGTTGTGGTATTTACTTACAAAGCAATATCACTCAGCAATGAAATCTGTGTCATCAGGCCCTTAGCAGCACAATGAGTGGATTCAGGTATGATGATTCTAACTGAAATAAATCACACAGAAAAAGAAACATCATAAGATATCAGTAATACACGGAATGGAAACTTGGCTACACAGGAACTGAATTACAGAACAGAACTGGGTCACAAATTTAGAAAAACAACTTATGCTTGCTTAAGGGTAAAGGTGAGTTGGGGTGCTGCATAAAACCAGAGATTGAAATGAGCACAGATAAAGTTCCTTAAGCCAAATATGGAATAGACAAGAGCTACTCCTTGCTCAACGAAATGGACTCAACACCGCATATTAAACACCTAAGAATGTACCTGACTTGTAAGTATCTTAAAACCTATAGATTGCTATGTCTCCGAAAGAGAATCAAGCATGTGTACAGGGGCATAAACGCAGCAGTGATAGGATTGGAGAGGTTCAGTGAGCAAATGAAGACCCTTTGAAGTCATATTGCATGGTACCCATTCGACGGGTTTCAACTACCCAGGTTTAAGGTATTCTTCCTTCAGGTAAAACATGCATGTGGAACCTAGAGTATGATCAACCATGTGATCGGGAGACGTGTTCAAATATGTCTCAGTTTTCCTCCCCTGGTACTCGGGTGCAACATTCCAGACGCTTTACTAACACTCTCCCCACTTGGAGAGTCAGTCCCTTTAACCTCCTGTTTGGCCCAGTTTGCAATTTCTGCGGAAGATGAACAGGAATAGCGAGAACCAATGAGAGGCTAGCTGGAGGTGTCTGGACGGACAAATTTAACTCTCATTTCCCACCAGGAAGAGGAATTAACCAAAGGCTCAGCATGCCGTGCCGGAACCAGATTAGGGCCTGAAGCCATCCTGCGGTGTTGCGGCCAGGTCACAAGAAAGCGAGTTGAAGAAAGGAGCTCAGGGGCACTGTAATTCACAAACCTGCAGAGTTATAAATGACAGCTATCGTCCAAAAATAGACTGAAGTAAGGCTGCCAAGAGGACTTGAAAGCGGGGCAGAATTGCAGGAAACCGATTTCAGGAGGTAGACTGGAATTGCATTGAAAGCATAGGAAAAGAGGCAGAACGTCCACAATGATGCACTTGGCCAAAAAGGGCGTATGTGTTTTTTCCTGAATATATTCAGGAAAAAACGCATACGCCCTTTTTGGCCAACCAAGCAAGCTTGCAAAGGAAATCTGCACTACAATGAAGTCTCACTTCCCCCCGGTCAAAAGGGCCATCTGAAAAAAGTGTAAAATCCAGAAAGGCAGGACAGGCCATGGAGAACTGGGAGCCTTGTTATGCTGATGGGCGGGATGTAAATTGCCAACAGACACTCGGGAGAAGTGTATGGTGTTTCCTGAAACATCTAAAAAACAAAGCAACAGAGCCTAGGGCACTGCCACTTATGGTCCTATAGCTTAGGGAAATTAAAATCAAAAAGACACAGCCACCCCAAAGTTTGGGACGCCTCTGTTTACAAGAACCTCGTTTACAGTACAAGTTCAACATCGCAGAAAGTGAAAAATGGATAAAGAAGTTTTTGTATTTACTTACAAAGCAATATGACTCAGCAATGAAATCTATGTCATCAGGCCCTTAGCAGCACAATGAGTGGATTCAGGTATGATGATTCTAACTGAAATAAGTCACACAGAAAAAGAAACATCATAAGATATCAGTAATACACGGAATGTAAACTTGGCTACACAGGAACTGAATTACAGAACAGAACAGGGTCTCAAATTTAGAAAACCAACTTATGCTTGCTTAAGGGTAAAGGTGAGTTGGGGTGCTGCATAAAACCAGAGATTGAAATGAGCACAGATAAAGTTCCTTAAGTCAAATATGGAATAGACAAGAGCTACTCCTTGCTCAACGAAATGGACTCAACACCGCATATTAAACGCCTAAGAATGTACCTGACTAGTAAGTATCTTAAAACCTATGGATTGCTATGTCTCCGAAAGAGAATCAAGCATGTGTACAGGGGCATAAACGCAGCAGTGATAGGATTGGAGACGTTCGGTGAGCAAATGAAGACCCTTTGAAGTCATATTGCATGGTACCCATTACACGGGTCTTAACTCTCCAGGTTTAAGGTATTCTTCCTTCAGCTAAAACATGCATGTGGAACCCAAGTATGATCAACCATGTGAACGGGAGACGTGTTCAAATATGTCTCAGTTTTCCTCCCCTGGTACTCGGGTGCAACATTCCAGACGCTTTACTAACACTCTCCCCACTTGGAGAGTCAGCGCCTTTAACCTCCTGTTTGGCCCAGTTTGCAATTTCTGCGGAAGATGAACAGGAATAGCGAGAACCAATGAGAGGCTAGCTGGAGGTGTTTGGACGGGCAAATTTAACTCTCATTTCCCACCAGGAAGAGGAAATAACCAAAGGCTCAGCGTGCCGTGCCGGAACCAGATTAGGGCCTGAAGCCATCCTGCGGTGTTGCGGCCAGGTCACAAGAATGCGAGTTGAAGAAAGGATCTCAGGGGCACTGTAATTCACAAACCTGCAGAGTTATAAATGACAGCTATCGTCCAAAAATAGACTGAAGTAAGGCTGCCAAGAGGACTTGAAAGCGGGGCAGAATTGCAGGAAACCGATTTCAGGAGGTAGACTGGAATTGCATTGAAAGCATAGGAAAAGAGGCAGAACGTCCACAATGATGCACTTGGCCAAAAAGGGCGTATGCGTTTTTTCCTGAATATATTCAGGAAAAAACGCATACGCCCTTTTTGGCCAACCAAGCAAGCTTGCAAAGGAAATCTGCACTACAATGAAGTCTCACTTCCCCCCGGTCAAAAGGGCCATCTGAAAAAAGTGTAAAATCCAGAAAGGCAGGACAGGCCATGGAGAACTGGGAGCCTTGTTATGCTGATGGGCGGGATGTAAATTGCCAACAGACACTCGGGAGAAGTGTATGGTGTTTCCTGAAACATCTAAAAAACAAAGCAACAGAGCCTAGGGCACTGCCACTTATGGTCCTATAGCTTAGGGAAATTAAAATCAAAAAGACACAGCCACCCCAAAGTTTGGGACGCCTCTGTTTACAAGAACCTCGTTTACAGTACAAGTTCAACATCGCAGAAAGTGAAAAATGGATAAAGAAGTTTTTGTATTCACTTACAAAGCAATATCACTCAGCAATGAAATCTATGTCATCAGGCCCTTAGCAGCACAATGAGTGGATTCAGGTATGATGATTCTAACTGAAATAAGTCACACAGAAAAAGAAACATCATAAGATATCAGTAATACACGGAATGGAAACTTGGCTACACAGGAACTGAATTACAGAACAGAACAGGGTCACAAATTTAGAAAAACAACTTATGCTTGCTTAAGGGTAAAGGTGAGTTGGGGTGCTGCATAAAACCAGAGATTGAAATGAGCACAGATAAAGTTCCTTAAGCCAAATATGGAATAGACAAGAGCTACTCCTTGCTCAACGAAATGGACTCAACACCGCATATTAAACACCTAAGAATGTACCTGACTAGTAAGTATCTTAAAACCTATGGATTGCTATGTCTCCGAAAGAGAATCAAGCATGTGTACAGGGGCATAAACGCAGCAGTGATAGGATTGGAGAGGTTCGGTGAGCAAATGAAGACCCTTTGAAGTCATATTGCATGGTACCCATTCCACGGGTTTCAACTACCCAGGTTTAAGGTATTCTTCCTTCAGCTAAAACATGCATGTGGAACCTAGAGTATGATCAACCATGTGATCGGGAGACGTGTTCAAATATGTCTCAGTTTTCCTCCCCTGGTACTCGGGTGCAACATTCCAGACGCTTTACTAACACTCTCCCCACTTGGAGAGTCAGTGCCTTTAACCTCCTGTTTGGCCCAGTTTGCAATTTCTGCGGAAGATGAACAGGAATAGCGAGAACCAATGAGAGGCTAGCTGGAGGTGTCTGGACGGGCAAATTTAACTCTCATTTCCCACCAGGAAGAGGAATTAACCAAAGGCTCAGCATGCCGGGCCGGAACCAGATTATGGCCTGAAGCCATCCTGCGGTGTTGCGGCCAGGTCACAAGAAAGCGAGTTGAAGAAAGGAGCTCAGGGGCACTGTAATTCACAAACCTGCAGAGTTATAAATGACAGCTATCGTCCAAAAATAGACTGAAGTAAGGCTGCCAAGAGGACTTGAAAGCGGGGCAGAATTGCAGGAAACCGATTTCAGGAGGTAGACTGGAATTGCATTGAAAGCATAGGAAAAGAGGCAGAACGTCCACAATGATGCACTTGGCCAAAAAGGGCGTATGCGTTTTTTCCTGAATATATTCAGGAAAAAACGCATACGCCCTTTTTGGCCAACCAAGCAAGCTTGCAAAGGAAATCTGCACTACAATGAAGTCTCACTTCCCCCCGGTCAAAAGGGCCATCTGAAAAAAGTGTAAAATCCAGAAAGGCAGGACAGGCCATGGAGAACTGGGAGCCTTGTTATGCTGATGGGCGGGATGTAAATTGCCAACAGACACTCGGGAGAAGTGTATGGTGTTTCCTGAAACATCTAAAAAACAAAGCAACAGAGCCTAGGGCACTGCCACTTATGGTCCTATAGCTTAGGGAAATTAAAATCAAAAAGACACAGCCACCCCAAAGTTTGGGACGCCTCTGTTTACAAGAACCTCGTTTACAGTACAAGTTCAACATCGCAGAAAGTGAAAAATGGATAAAGAAGTTTTTGTATTTACTTACAAAGCAATATCACTCAGCAATGAAATCTATGTCATCAGGCCCTTAGCAGCACAATGAGTGGATTCAGGTATGATGATTCTAACTGAAATAAGTCACACAGAAAAAGAAACATCATAAGATATCAGTAATACACGGAATGGAAACTTGGCTACACAGGAACTGAATTACAGAACAGAACAGGGTCACAAATTTAGAAAAACAACTTATGCTTGCTTAAGGGTAAAGGTGAGTTGGGGTGCTGCATAAAACCAGAGATTGAAATGAGCACAGATAAAGTTCCTTAAGCCAAATATGGAATAGACAAAAGCTACTCCTTGCTCAACGAAATGGACTCAACACCGCATATTAAACACCTAAGAATGTACCTGACTAGTAAGTATCTTAAAACCTATGGATTGCTATGTCTCCGAAAGAGAATCAAGCATGTGTACAGGGGCATAAACGCAGCAGTGATAGGATTGGAGAGGTTCGGTGAGCAAATGAAGACCCTTTGAAGTCATATTGCATGGTACCCATTACACAGGTCTTAACTCTCCAGGTTTAAGGTATTCTTCCTTCAGCTAAAACATGCATGTGGAACCCAAGTATGATCAACCATGTGAACGGGAGACGTGTTCAAATATGTCTCAGTTTTCCTCCCCTGGTACTCGGGTGCAACATTCCAGACGCTTTACTAACACTCTCCGCACTTGGAGAGTCAGCGCCTTTAACCTCCTGTTTGGCCCAGTTTGCAATTTCTGCGGAAGATGAACAGGAATAGCGAGAACCAATGAGAGACTAGCTGGAGGTGTTTGGACGGGCAAATTTAACTCTCATTTCCCACCAGGAAGAGGAAATAACCAAAGGCTCAGCGTGCCGTGCCGGAACCAGATTAGGGCCTGAAGCCATCCTGCGGTGTTGCGGCCAGGTCACAAGAAAGCAAGTTGAAGAAAGGAGCTCAGGGGCACTGTAATTCACAAACCTGCAGAGTTATAAATGACAGCTATCGTCCAAAAATAGACTGAAGTAAGGCTGCCAAGAGGACTTGAAAGCGGGGCAGAATTGCAGGAAACCGATTTCAGGAGGTAGACTGGAATTGCATTGAAAGCATAGGAAAAGAGGCAGAACGTCCACAATGATGCACTTGGCCAAAAAGTGCGTATGCGTTTTTTCCTGAATATATTCAGGAAAAAACGCATACGCCCTTTTTGGCCAACCAAGCAAGCTTGCAAAGGAAATCTGCACTACAATGAAGTCTCACTTCCCCCCGGTCAAAAGGGCCATCTGAAAAAAGTGTAAAATCCAGAAAGGCAGGACAGGCCATGGAGAACTGGGAGCCTTGTTATGCTGATGGGCGGGATGTAAATTGCCAACAACCACTCGGGAGAAGTGTATGGTGTTTCCTGAAACATCTAAAAAACAAAGCAACAGAACCTAGGGCACTTCCACTTATGGTCCTATAGCTTAGGGAAATTAAAATCAAAAAGACACAGCCACCCCAAAGTTTGGAACGGCTCTGTTTACAAGAACCTCGTTTACAGTACAAGTTCAACATCGCAGAAAGTGAAAAATGGATAAAGAAGTTGTGGTATTCACTTACAAAGCAATATCACTCAGCAATGAAATCTATGTCATCAGGCCCTTAGCAGCACAATGAGTGGATTCAGGTATGATGATTCTAACTGAAATAAGTCACACAGAAAAAGAAACATCATAAGATATCACTAATACACGGAATGGAAACTTGGCTACACAGGAACTGAATTACAGAACAGAACTGGGTCACAAATTTAGAAAAACAACTTATGCTTGCTTAAGGGTAAAGGTGAGTTGGGGTGCTGCATAAAACCAGAGATTGAAATGAGCACAGATAAAGTTCCTTAAGCCAAATATGGAATAGACAAGAGCTACTCCTTGCTCAACGAAATGGACTCAACACCGCATATTAAACGCCTAAGAATGTACCTGACTAGTAAGTATCTTAAAACCTATAGATTGCTATGTCTCCGAAAGAGAATCAAGCATGTGTACAGGGGCATAAACGCAGCAGTGATAGGATTGGAGAGGTTCGGTGAGCAAATGAAGACCCTTTGAAGTCATATTGCATGGTACCCATTCCACGGGTTTCAACTACCCAGGTTTAAGGTATTCTTCCTTCAGCTAAAACATGCATGTGGAACCTAGAGTATGATCAACCATGTGATCGGGAGACGTGTTCAAATATGTCTCAGTTTTCCTCCCCTGGTACTCGGGTGCAACATTCCAGACGCTTTACTAACACTCTCCCCACTTGGAGAGTCAGTGCCTTTAACCTCCTGTTTGGCCCAGTTTGCAATTTCTGCGGAAGATGAACAGGAATAGCGAGAACCAATGAGAGGCTAGCTGGAGGTGTCTGGACGGGCAAATTTAACTCTCATTTCCCACCAGGAAGAGGAATTAACCAAAGGCTCAGCATGCCGGGCCGGAACCAGATTAGGGCCTGAAGCCATCCTGCGGTGTTGTGGCCAGGTCACAAGAAAGCGAGTTGAAGAAAGGAGCTCAGGGGCACTGTAATTCACAAACCTGCAGATTTATAAATGACAGCTATCGTCCAAAAATAGACTGAAGTAAGGCTGCCAAGAGGACTTGAAAGCGGGGCAGAATTGCAGGAAACCGATTTCAGGAGGTAGACTGGAATTGCATTGAAAGCATAGGAAAAGAGGCAGAACGTCCACAATGATGCACTTGGCCAAAAAGGGCGTATGCGTTTTTTCCTGAATATATTCAGGAAAAAACGCATACGCCCTTTTTGGCCAACCAAGCAAGCTTGCAAAGGAAATCTGCACTACAATGAAGTCTCACTTCCCCCCGGTCAAAAGGGCCATCTGAAAAAAGTGTAAAATCCAGAAAGGCAGGACAGGCCATGGAGAACTGGGAGCCTTGTTATGCTGATGGGCGGGATGTAAATTGCCAACAGACACTCGGGAGAAGTGTATGGTGTTTCCTGAAACATCTAAAAAACAAAGCAACAGAGCCTAGGGCACTGCCACTTATGGTCCTATAGCTTAGGGAAATTAAAATCAAAAAGACACAGCCACCCCAAAGTTTGGGACGCCTCTGTTTACAAGAACCTCGTTTACAGTACAAGTTCAACATCGCAGAAAGTGAAAAATGGATAAAGAAGTTTTTGTATTTACTTACAAAGCAATATCACTCAGCAATGAAATCTATGTCATCAGGCCCGTAGCAGCATAATGAGTAGATTCAGGTACGATGATTCTAACTGAAATAAGTCACACAGAAAAAGAAACATCATAAGATATCACTAATACACGGAATGTAAACTTGGCTACACAGGAACTGAATTCCAAAACAGAACAGGGTCTCAAATTTAGAAAACCAACTTATGCTTGCTTAAGGGTAAAGGTGAGTTGGGGTGCTGCATAAAACCAGAGATTGAAATGAGCACAGATAAAGTTCCTTAAGTCAAATATGGAATAGACAAGAGCTACTCCTTGCTCAACGAAATGGACTCAACACCGCATATTAAACGCCTAAGAATGTACCTGACTAGTAAGTATCTTAAAACCTATGGATTGCTATGTCTCCGAAAGAGAATCAAGCATGTGTACAGGGGCATAAACGCAGCAGTGATAGGATTGGAGAGGTTCGGTGAGCAAATGAAGACCCTTTGAAGTCATATTGCACGGTACCCATTACACGGGTCTTAACTCTCCAGGTTTAAGGTATTCTTCCTTCAGCTAAAACATGCATGTGGAACCCAAGTATGATCAACCATGTGAACGGGAGACGTGTTCAAATATGTCTCAGTTTTCCTCCCCTGGTACTCGGGTGCAACATTCCAGACGCTTTACTAACACTCTCCCCACTTGGAGAGTCAGCGCCTTTAACCTCCTGTTTGGCCCAGTTTGCAATTTCTGCGGAAGATGAACAGGAATAGCGAGAACCAATGAGAGACTAGCTGGAGGTGTCTGGACGGGCAAATTTAACTCTCATTTCCCACCAGGAAGAGGAAATAACCAAAGGCTCAGCGTGCCGTGCCGGAACAATATTAGGGCCTGAAGCCATCCTGCGGTGTTGCGGCCAGGTCACAAAAAAGCAAGTTGAAGAAAGGAGCTCAGGGGCACTGTAATTCACAAACCTGCAGAGTTATAAATGACAGCTATCGTCCAAAAATAGACTGAAGTAAGGCTGCCAAGAGGACTTGAAAGCGGGGCAGAATTGCAGGAAACCGATTTCAGGAGGTAGACTGGAATTGCATTGAAAGCATAGGAAAAGAGGCAGAACGTCCACAATGATGCACTTGGCCAAAAAGGGCGTATGTGTTTTTTCCTGAATAGATTCAGGAAAAAACGCATACGCCCTTTTTGGCCAACCAAGCAAGCTTGCAAAGGAAATCTGCACTACAATGAAGTCTCACTTCCCCCCGGTCAAAAGGGCCATCTGAAAAAAGTGTAAAATCCAGAAAGGCAGGACAGGCCATGGAGAACTGGGAGCCTTGTTATGCTGATGGGCGGGATGTAAATTGCCAACAACCACTCGGGAGAAGTGTATGGTGTTTCCTGAAACATCTAAAAAACAAAGCAACAGAACCTAGGGCACTTCCACTTATGGTCCTATAGCTTAGGGAAATTAAAATCAAAAAGACACAGTCACCCCAAAGTTTGGAACGGCTCTGTTTACAAGAACCTCGTTTACAGTACAAGTTCAACATCGCAGAAAGTGAAAAATGGATAAAGAAGTTGTGGTATTTACTTACAAAGCAATATCACTCAGCAATGAAATCTGTGTCATCAGGCCCTTAGCAGCACAATGAGTGGATTCAGGTATGATGATTCTAACTGAAGTAAGTCACACAGAAAAAGAAACATCATAAGATATCAGTAATACACGGAATGTAAACTTGGCTACACAGGAACTGAATTACAGAACAGAACAGGGTCTCAAATTTAGAAAACCAACTTATGCTTGCTTAAGGGTAAAGGTGAGTTGGGGTGCTGCATAAAACCAGAGATTGAAATGAGCACAGATAAAGTTCCTTAAGTCAAATATGGAATAGACAAGAGCTACTCCTTGCTCAATGAAATGGACTCAACACCGCATATTAAACGCCTAAGAATGTACCTGACTAGTAAGTATCTTAAAACCTATGGATTGCTATGTCTCCGAAAGAGAATCAAGCATGTGTACAGGGGCATAAACGCAGCAGTGATAGGATTGGAGAGGTTCGGTGAGCAAATGAAGACCCTTTGAAGTCATATTGCATGGTACCCATTCCACGGGTCTCAACTCTCCAGGTTTAAGGTATTCTTCCTTCAGCTAAAACATGCATGTGGAACCCAAGTATGATCAACCATGTGAACGGGAGACGTGTTCAAATATGTCTCAGTTTTCCTCCCCTGGTACTCGGGTGCAACATTCCAGACGCTTTACTAACACTCTCCCCACTTGGAGAGTCAGCGCCTTTAACCTCCTGTTTGGCCCAGTTTGCAATTTCTGCGGAAGATAAACAGGAATAGCGAGAACCAATGAGAGGCTAGCTGGAGGTGTCTGGACGGGCAAATTTAACTCTCATTTCCCACCAGGAAGAGGAAATAACCAAAGGCTCAGCATGCCGTACCGGAACCAGATTAGGGCCTGAAGCAATCCTGCGGTGTTGCGGCCAGCTCAAAAGAAAGCGAGTTGAAGAAAGGAGCTCAGGGGCACTGTAATTCACAAACCTGCAGAGTTATAAATGACAGCTATCGTCCAAAAATAGACTGAAGTAAGGCTGCCAAGAGGACTTGAAAGCGGGGCAGAATTGCAGGAAACCGATTTCAGGAGGTAGACTGGAATTGCATTGAAAGCATAGGAAAAGAGGCAGAACGTCCACAATGATGCACTTGGCCAAAAAGGGCGTATGCGTTTTTTCCTGAATATATTCAGGAAAAAACGCATACGCCCTTTTTGGCCAACCAAGCAAGCTTGCAAAGGAAATCTGCACTACAATGAAGTCTCACTTCCCCCCGGTCAAAAGGGCCATCTGAAAAAAGTGTAAAATCCAGAAAGGCAGGACAGGCCATGGAGAACTGGGAGCCTTGTTGTGCTGATGGGCGGGATGTAAATTGCCAACAACCACTCGGGAGAAGTGTATGGTGTTTCCTGAAACATCTAAAAAACAAAGCAACAGAACCTAGGGCACTTCCACTTATGGTCCTATAGCTTAGGGAAATTAATATCAAAAAGACACAGCCACCCCAAAGTTTGGAACGGCTCTGTTTACAAGAACCTCGTTTACAGTACAAGTTCAACATCGCAGAAAGTGAAAAATGGATAAAGAAGTTGTGGTATTTACTTACAAAGCAATATCACTCAGCAATGAAATCTGTGTCATCAGGCCCTTAGCAGCACAATGAGTGGATTCAGGTATGATGATTCTAACTGAAGTAAGTCACACAGAAAAAGAAACATCATAAGATATCAGTAATACACGGAATGGAAACTTGGCTACACAGGAACTGAATTACAGAACAGAACAGGGTCTCAAATTTAGAAAACCAACTTATGCTTGCTTAAGGGGAAAGGTGAGTTGGGGTGCTGCATAAAACCAGAGATTGAAATGAGCACAGATAATGTTCCTTAAGTCAAATATGGAATAGACAAGAGCTACTCCTTGCTCAACGAAATGGACTCAACACCGCATATTAAACGCGTAAGAATGTACCTGACTAGTAAGTATCGTAAAACCTATGGATTGCTATGTCTCCGAAAGAGAATCAAGCATGTGTACAGGGGCATAAACGCAGCAGTGATAGGATTGGAGAGGTTCGGTGAGCAAATGAAAACCCTTTGAAGTCATATTGCATGGTACCCATTCCACGGGTCTCAACTCTCCAGGTTTAAGGTATTCTTCCTTCAGCTAAAACATGCATGTGGAACCCAAGTATGATCAACCATGTGAACGGGAGACGTGTTCAAATATGTCTCAGTTTTCCTCCCCTGGTACTCGGGTGCAACATTCCAGACGCTTTACTAACACTCTCCCCACTTGGAGAGTCAGCGCCTTTAACCTCCTGTTTGGCCCAGTTTGCAATTTCTGCGGAAGATGAACAGGAATAGCGAGAACCAATGAGAGGCTAGCTGGAGGTGTCTGGACGGGCAAATTTAACTCTCATTTCCCACCAGGAAGAGGAAATAACCAAAGGCTCAGCATGCCGTACCGGAACCAGATTAGGGCCTGAAGCAATCCTGCGGTGTTGCGGCCAGCTCAAAAGAAAGCGAGTTGAAGAAAGGAGCTCAGGGGCACTGTAATTCACAAACCTGCAGAGTTATAAATGACAGCTATCGTCCAAAAATAGACTGAAGTAAGGCTGCCAAGAGGACTTGAAAGCGGGGCAGAATTGCAGGAAACCGATTTCAGGAGGTAGACTGGAATTGCATTGAAAGCATAGGAAAAGAGGCAGAACGTCCACAATGATGCACTTGGCCAAAAAGGGCGTATGCGTTTTTTCCTGAATATATTCAGGAAAAAACGCATACGCCCTTTTTGGCCAACCAAGCAAGCTTGCAAAGGAAATCTGCACTACAATGAAGTCTCACTTCCCCCCGGTCAAAAGGGCCATCTGAAAAAAGTGTAAAATCCAGAAAGGCAGGACAGGCCATGGAGAACTGGGAGCCTTGTTGTGCTGATGGGCGGGATGTAAATTGCCAACAACCACTCGGGAGAAGTGTATGGTGTTTCCTGAAACATCTAAAAAACAAAGCAACAGAACCTAGGGCACTTCCACTTATGGTCCTATAGCTTAGGGAAATTAATATCAAAAAGACACAGCCACCCCAAAGTTTGGAACGGCTCTGTTTACAAGAACCTCGTTTACAGTACAAGTTCAACATCGCAGAAAGTGAAAAATGGATAAAGAAGTTGTGGTATTTACTTACAAAGCAATATCACTCAGCAATGAAATCTGTGTCATCAGGCCCTTAGCAGCACAATGAGTGGATTCAGGTATGATGATTCTAACTGAAGTAAGTCACACAGAAAAAGAAACATCATAAGATATCAGTAATACACGGAATGGAAACTTGGCTACACAGGAACTGAATTACAGAACAGAACAGGGTCTCAAATTTAGAAAACCAACTTATGCTTGCTTAAGGGGAAAGGTGAGTTGGGGTGCTGCATAAAACCAGAGATTGAAATGAGCACAGATAATGTTCCTTAAGTCAAATATGGAATAGACAAGAGCTACTCCTTGCTCAACGAAATGGACTCAACACCGCATATTAAACGCGTAAGAATGTACCTGACTAGTAAGTATCGTAAAACCTATGGATTGCTATGTCTCCGAAAGAGAATCAAGCATGTGTACAGGGGCATAAACGCAGCAGTGATAGGATTGGAGAGGTTCGGTGAGCAAATGAAAACCCTTTGAAGTCATATTGCATGGTACCCATTCCACGGGTCTCAACTCTCCAGGTTTAAGGTATTCTTCCTTCAGCTAAAACATGCATGTGGAACCCAAGTATGATCAACCATGTGAACGGGAGACGTGTTCAAATATGTCTCAGTTTTCCTCCCCTGGTACTCGGGTGCAACATTCCAGACGCTTTACTAACACTCTCCCCACTTGGAGAGTCAGCGCCTTTAACCTCCTGTTTGGCCCAGTTTGCAATTTCTGCGGAAGATGAACAGGAATAGCGAGAACCAATGAGAGGCTAGCTGGAGGTGTCTGGACGGGCAAATTTAACTCTCATTTCCCACCAGGAAGAGGAAATAACCAAAGGCTCAGCATGCCGTACCGGAACCAGATTAGGGCCTGAAGCAATCCTGCGGTGTTGCGGCCAGCTCAAAAGAAAGCGAGTTGAAGAAAGGAGCTCAGGGGCACTGTAATTCACAAACCTGCAGAGTTATAAATGACAGCTATCGTCCAAAAATAGACTGAAGTAAGGCTGCCAAGAGGACTTGAAAGCGGGGCAGAATTGCAGGAAACCGATTTCAGGAGGTAGACTGGAATTGCATTGAAAGCATAGGAAAAGAGGCAGAACGTCCACAATGATGCACTTGGCCAAAAAGGGCGTATGCGTTTTTTCCTGAATATATTCAGGAAAAAACGCATACGCCCTTTTTGGCCAACCAAGCAAGCTTGCAAAGGAAATCTGCACTACAATGAAGTCTCACTTCCCCCCGGTCAAAAGGGCCATCTGAAAAAAGTGTAAAATCCAGAAAGGCAGGACAGGCCATGGAGAACTGGGAGCCTTGTTGTGCTGATGGGCGGGATGTAAATTGCCAACAACCACTCGGGAGAAGTGTATGGTGTTTCCTGAAACATCTAAAAAACAAAGCAACAGAACCTAGGGCACTTCCACTTATGGTCCTATAGCTTAGGGAAATTAATATCAAAAAGACACAGCCACCCCAAAGTTTGGAACGGCTCTGTTTACAAGAACCTCGTTTACAGTACAAGTTCAACATCGCAGAAAGTGAAAAATGGATAAAGAAGTTGTGGTATTTACTTACAAAGCAATATCACTCAGCAATGAAATCTGTGTCATCAGGCCCTTAGCAGCACAATGAGTGGATTCAGGTATGATGATTCTAACTGAAGTAAGTCACACAGAAAAAGAAACATCATAAGATATCAGTAATACACGGAATGGAAACTTGGCTACACAGGAACTGAATTACAGAACAGAACAGGGTCTCAAATTTAGAAAACCAACTTATGCTTGCTTAAGGGGAAAGGTGAGTTGGGGTGCTGCATAAAACCAGAGATTGAAATGAGCACAGATAATGTTCCTTAAGTCAAATATGGAATAGACAAGAGCTACTCCTTGCTCAACGAAATGGACTCAACACCGCATATTAAACGCCTAAGAATGTACCTGACTAGTAAGTATCGTAAAACCTATGGATTGCTATGTCTCCGAAAGAGAATCAAGCATGTGTACAGGGGCATAAACGCAGCAGTGATAGGATTGGAGAGGTTCGGTGAGCAAATGAAAACCCTTTGAAATCATATTGCATGGTACCCATTCCACGGGTCTCAACTCTCCAGGTTTAAGGTATTCTTCCTTCAGCTAAAACATGCATGTGGAACCCAAGTATGATCAACCATGTGAACGGGAGACGTGTTCAAATATGTCTCAGTTTTCCTCCCCTGGTACTCGGGTGCAACATTCCAGACGCTTTACTAACACTCTCCCCACTTGGAGAGTCAGCGCCTTTAACCTCCTGTTTGGCCCAGTTTGCAATTTCTGCGGAAGATGAACAGGAATAGCGAGAACCAATGAGAGGCTAGCTGGAGGTGTCTGGACGGGCAAATTTAACTCTCATTTCCCACCAGGAAGAGGAAATAACCAAAGGCTCAGCGTGCCGTACCGGAACCAGATTAGGGCCTGAAGCCATCCTGCGGTGTTGCGGCCAGGTCACAAGAAAGCGAGTTGAAGAAAGGAGCTCAGGGGCACTGTAATTCACAAACCTGCAGAGTTATAAATGACAGCTATCGTCCAAAAATAGACTGAAGTAAGGCTGCCAAGAGGACTTGAAAGCGGGGCAGAATTGCAGGAAACCGATTTCAGGAGGTAGACTGGAATTGCATTGAAAGCATAGGAAAAGAGGCAGAACGTCCACAATGATGCACTTGGTCAAAAAGGGCGTATGCGTTTTTTCCTTAATATATTCAGGAAAAAACGCATACGCCCTTTTTGGCCAACCAAGCAAGCTTGCAAAGGAAATCTGCACTACAATGAAGTCTCACTTCCCCCCGGTCAAAAGGGCCATCTGAAAAAAGTGTAAAATCCAGAAAGGTAGGACAGGCCATGGAGAACTGGGAGCCTTGTTATACTGATGGGCGGGATGTAAATTGCCAACAGACACTTGGGAGAAGTGTATGGTGTTTCCTGAAACATCTAAAAAACAAAGCAACAGAGCCTAGGGCACTGCCACTTATAGTCCTATAGCTTAGGGAAATTAAAATCAAAAAGACACAGCCACCCCAAAGTTTGGGACGCCTCTGTTTACAAGAACCTCGTTTACAGTACAAGTTCAACATCGCAGAAAGTGAAAAATGGATAAAGAAGTTGTGGTATTCACTTACAAAGCAATATCACTCAGCAATGAAATCTGTGTCATCAGGCCCTTAGCAGCACAATGAGTGGATTCAGGTATGATGATTCTAACTGAAGAAAGTCACACAGAAAAAGAAACATCATAAGATATCAGTAATACACGGAATGTAAACTTGGCTACACAGGAACTGAATTACAGAACAGAACAGGGTCTCAAATTTAGAAAACCAACTTATGCTTGCTTAAGGGGAAAGGTGAGTTGGGGTGCTGCATAAAACCAGAGATTGAAATGAGCACAGATAAAGTTCCTTAAGTCAAATATGGAATAGACAAGAGCTACTCCTTGCTCAACGAAATGGACTCAACACCGCATATTAAACGCCTAAGAATGTACCTGACTAGTAAGTATCGTAAAACCTATGGATTGCTATGTCTCCGAAAGAGAATCAAGCATGTGTACAGGGGCATAAACGCAGCAGTGATAGGATTGGAGAGGTTCGGTGAGCAAATGAAGACCCTTTGAAGTCATATTGCATGGTACCCATTCCACGGGTCTCAACTCTCCAGGTTTAAGGTATTCTTCCTTCAGCTAAAACATGCATGTGGAACCCAAGTATGATCAACCATGTGAACGGGAGACGTGTTCAAATATGTCTCAGTTTTCCTCCCCTGGTACTCGGGTGCAACATTCCAGACGCTTTACTAACACTCTCCCCACTTGGAGAGTCAGCGCCTTTAACCTCCTGTTTGGCCCAGTTTGCAATTTCTGCGGAAGATGAACAGGAATAGCGAGAACCAATGAGAGGCTAGCTGGAGGTGTCTGGACGGGCAAATTTAACTCTCATTTCCCACGAGGAAGAGGAAATAACCAAAGGCTCAGCGTGCCGTACCGGAACCAGATTAGGGCCTGAAGCCATCCTGCGGTGTTGCGGCCAGCTCAAAAGAAAGCGAGTTGAAGAAAGGAGATCAGGGGCACTGTAATTCACAAACCTGCAGAGTTATAAATGACAGCTATCGTCCAAAAATAGACTGAAGTAAGGCTGCCAAGAGGACTTGAAAGCGGGGCAGAATTGCAGGAAACCGATTTCAGGAGGTAGACTGGAATTGCATTGAAAGCATAGGAAAAGAGGCAGAACGTCCACAATGATGCACTTGGCCAAAAAGTGTGTATTCGTTTTTTCCTGAATAGATTCAGGAAAAAACGCATACGCCCTTTTTGGCCAACCAAGCAAGCTTGCAAAGGAAATCTGCACTACAATGAAGTCTCACTTCCCCCCGGTCAAAAGGGCCATCTGAAAAAAGTGTAAAATCCAGAAAGGCAGGACAGGCCATGGAGAACTGGGAGCCTTGTTATGCTGATGGGCGGGATGTAAATTGCCAACAGACACTCCGGAGAAGTGTATGGTGTTTCCTGAAACATCTAAAAAACAATGCAACAGAGCCTAGGGCACTGCCACTTATGGTCCTATAGCTTAGGGAAATTAAAATCAAAAAGACACAGCCACCCCAAAGTTTGGGACGCCTCTGTTTACAAGAACCTCGTTTACAGTACAAGTTCAACATCGCAGAAAGTGAAAAATGGATAAAGAAGTTGTGGTATTTACTTACAAAACAATATCACTCAGCAATGAAATCTATGTCATCAGGCCCTTAGCATCACAATGAGTGGATTCAGGTATGATGATTCTAACTGAAATAAGTCACACAGAAAAAGAAACATCATAAGATATCAGTAATACACGGAATGTAAACTTGGCTATACAGGAACTGAATTACAGAACAGAACAGGGTCTCAAATTTAGAAAACCAACTTATGCTTGCTTAAGGGTAAAGGTGAGTTGGGGTGCTGCATAAAACCAGAGATTGAAATGAGCACAGATAAAGTTCCTTAAGTCAAATATGGAATAGACAAGAGCTACTCCTTGCTCAACGAAATGGACTCAACACCGCATATTAAACGCCTAAGAATGTACCTGACTAGTAAGTATCGTAAAACCTATGGATTGCTATGTCTCCAAAAGAGAATCAAGCATGTGTACAGGGGCATAAACGCAGCAGTGATAGGATTGGAGAGGTTCGGTGAGCAAATGAAGACCCTTTGAAGTCATATTGCATGGTACCCATTACACGGGTCTCAACTCTCCAGGTTTAAGGTATTCTTCCTTCAGCTAAAACATGCATGTGGAACCCAAGTATGATCAACCATGTGAACGGGAGACGTGTTCAAATATGTCTCAGTTTTCCTCCCCTGGTACTCGGGTGCAACATTCCAGACGCTTTACTAACACTCTCCTCACATGCAGAGTCAGCGCCTTTAACCTCCTGTTTGGCCCAGTTTGCAATTTCTGCGGAAGATGAACAGGAATAGCGAGAACCAATGAGAGGCTAGCTGGAGGTGTCTGGACGGGCAAATTTAACTCTCATTTCCCACCAGGAAGAGGAAATAACCAAAGGCTCAGCGTGCCGTGTCGGAACCAGATTGGGGCCTGAAGCCATCCTGCGGTGTTGCGGCCAGGTCACAAGAAAGCGAGTTGAAGAAAGGAGCTCAGGGGCACTGTAATTCACAAACCTGCAGAGTTATAAATGACAGCTATCGTCCAAAAACAGACTGAAGTAAGGCTGCCAAGAGGACTTGAAAGCGGGGCAGAATTGCAGGAAACCGATTTCAGGAGGTAGACTGGAATTGCATTGAAAGCATAGGAAAAGAGGCAGAACGTCCACAATGATGCACTTGGCCAAAAAGGGCGTATGCGTTTTTTCCTGAATATATTCAGGAAAAAACGCATACGCCCTTTTTGGCCAACCAAGCAAGCTTGCAAAGGAAATCTGCACTACAATGAAGTCTCACTTCCCCCCGGTCAAAAGGGCCATCTGAAAAAAGTGTAAAATCCAGAAAGGCAGGACAGGCCATGGAGAACTGGGAGCCTTGTTATGCTGATGGGCGGGATGTAAATTGCCAACAACCACTCGGGAGAAGTGTATGGTGTTTCCTGAAACATCTAAAAAACAAAGCAACAGAACCTAGGGCACTTCCACTTATGGTCCTATAGCTTAGGGAAATTAAAATCAAAAAGACACAGCCACCCCAAAGTTTGGAACGGCTCTGTTTACAAGAACCTCGTTTACAGTACAAGTTCAACATCGCAGAAAGTGAAAAATGGATAAAGAAGTTGTGGTATTCACTTACAAAGCAATATCACTCAGCAATGAAATCTATGTCATCAGGCCCTTAGCAGCACAATGAGTGGATTCAGGTATGATGATTCTAACTGAAATAAGTCACACAGAAAAAGAAACATCATAAGATATCAGTAATACACGGAATGGAAACTTGGCTACACAGGAACTGAATTACAGAACAGAATTGGGTCACAAATTTAGAAAAACAACTTATGCTTGCTTAAGGGTAAAGGTGAGTTGGGGTGCTGCATAAAACCAGAGATTGAAATGAGCACAGATAAAGTTCCTTAAGCCAAATATGGAATAGACAAGAGCTACTCCTTGCTCAACGAAATGGACTCAACACCGCATATTAAACGCCTAAGAATGTACCTGACTAGTAAGTATCTTAAAACCTATGGATTGCTATGTCTCCAAAAGAGAATCAAGCATGTGTACAGGGGCATAAACGCAGCAGTGATAGGATTGGAGAGGTTCGGTGAGCAAATGAAGACCCTTTGAAGTCATATGGCATGGTACCCATTACACGGGTCTTAACTCTCCAGGATTAAGGTATTCTTCCTTCAGCTAAAACATGCATGTGGAACCCAAGTATGATCAACCATGTGAACGGGAGACGTGTTCAAATATGTCTCAGTTTTCCTCCCCTGGTACTCGGGTGCAACATTCCAGACGCTTTACTAACACTCTCCCCACTTGGAGAGTCAGTCCCTTTAACCTCCTGTTTGGCCCAGTTTGCAATTTCTGCGGAAGATGAACAGGAATAGCGAGAACCAATGAGAGGCTAGCTGGAGGTGTCTGGACGGGCAAATTTAACTCTCATTTCCCACCAGGAAGAGGAATTAACCAAAGGCTCAGCATGCTGGGCCGGAACCAGATTAGGGCCTGAAGCCATTCTGCGGTGTTGCGGTCAGGTCACAAGAAAGCGAGTTGAAGAAAGGAGCTCAGGGGCACTGTAATTCACAAACATGCAGAGTTATAAATGACAACTATCGTCCAAAAATAGACTGAAGTAAGGCTGCCAAGAGGACTTGAAAGCGGGGCAGAATAGCAGGAAACTGATTTCAGGAGGTAGACTGGAATTGCATTGAAAGCATAGGAAAAGAGGCAGAACGTCCACAATGATGCACTTGGCCAAAAAGGGGGTATGCGTTTTTTCCTGAATAGATTCAGGAAAAATCGCATACGCCCTTTTTGGCCAACCAAGCAAGCTTGCAAAGGAAATCTGCACTACAATGAAGTCTCACTTCCCCCCGGTCAAAAGGGCCATCTGAAAAAAGTGTAAAATCCAGAAAGGAAGGACAGGCCATGGAGAACTGGGAGCCTTGTTATGCTGATGGGCGGGATGTAAATTGCCAATAGACACTCGGGAGAAGTGTATGGTGTTTGCTGAAACATCTAAAAAACAAAGCAACAGAGCCTAGGGCACTGCCACTTATGGTCCTATAGCTTAGGGAAATTAAAATCAAAAAGACACAGCCACCCCAAAGTTTGGAACGGCTCTGTTTACAAGAACCTCGTTTACAGTACAAGTTCAACATCGCAGAAAGTGAAAAATGGATAAAGAAGTTGTGGTATTTACTTACAAAGCAATATCACTCAGCAATGAAATCTGTGTCATCAGGCCCTTAGCAGCACAATGAGTGGATTCAGGTATGATGATTCTAACTGAAGTAAGTCACACAGAAAAAGAAACATCATAAGATATCAGTAATACACGGAATGTGAACTTGCCTACACAGGAACTGAATTACAGAACAGAACAGGGTCTCAAATTTAGAAAACCAACTATGCTTGCTTAAGGGTAAAGGTGAGTTGGGGTGCTGCATAAAACCAGAGATTGAAATGAGCACAGATAAAGTTCCTTAAGTCAAATATGGAATAGACAAGAGCTACTCCTTGCTCAACGAAATGGACTCAACACCGCATATTAAACACCTAAGAATGAGCCTGACTAGTAAGTATCTTAAAACCTATGGATTGCTATGTCTCCGAAAGAGAATCAAGCATGTGTACAGGGGCATAAACGCAGCAGTGATAGGATTGGAGAGGTTCGGTGAGCAAATGAAGACCCTTTGAAGTCATATTGCATGGTACCCATTCCACGGGTCTCAACTCTCCAGGTTTAAGGTATTCTTCCTTCAGCTAAAACATGCATGTGGAACCCAAGTATGATCAACCATGTGAACGGGAGACGTGTTCAAATATGTCTCAGTTTTCCTCCCCTGGTACTCGGGTGCAACATTCCAGACGCTTTACTAACACTCTCCCCACTTGGAGAGTCAGCGCCTTTAACCTCCTGTTTGGCCCAGTTTGCAATTTCTGCGGAAGATGAACAGGAATAGCGAGAAACAATGAGAGACTAGCTGGAGGTGTTTGGACGGGCAAATTTAACACTCATTTCCCACCAGGAAGAGGAAATAACCAAAGGCTCAGCGTGCCGTGCCGGAACCAGATTAGGGCCTGAAGCCATCCTGCGGTGTTGCGGCCAGGTCACAAGAAAGCAAGTTGAAGAAAGGAGCTCAGGGGCACTGTAATTCACAAACATGCAGAGTTATAAATGACAGCTATCGTCCAAAAATAGACTGAAGTAAGGCTGCCAAGAGGACTTGAAAGCGGGGCAGAATTGCAGGAAACCGATTTCAGGAGGTAGACTGGAATTGCATTGAAAGCATAGGAAAAGAGGCAGAACGTCCACAATGATGCACTTGGCCAAAAAGGGCGTATGCGTTTTTTCCTGAATATATTCAGGAAAAAACGCATACGCCCTTTTTGGCCAACCAAGCAAGCTTGCAAAGGAAATCTGCACTACAATGAAGTCTCACTTCCCCCCGGTCAAAAGGGCCATCTGAAAAAAGTGTAAAATCCAGAAAGGCAGGACAGGCCATGGAGAACTGGGAGCCTTGTTATGCTGATGGGCGGGATGTAAATTGCCAACAACCACTCGGGAGAAGTGTATGGTGTTTCCTGAAACATCTAAAAAACAAAGCAACAGAACCTAGGGCACTTCCACTTATGGTCCTATAGCTTAGGGAAATTAAAATCAAAAAGACACAGCCACCCCAAAGTTTGGAACGGCTCTGTTTACAAGAACCTCGTTTACAGTACAAGTTCAACATCGCAGAAAGTGAAAAATGGATAAAGAAGTTGTGGTATTCACTTACAAAGCAATATCACTCAGCAATGAAATCTATGTCATCAGGCCCTTAGCAGCACAATGAGTGGATTCAGGTATGATGATTCTAACTGAAATAAGTCACACAGAAAAAGAAACATCATAAGATATCAGTAATACACGGAATGGAAACTTGGCTACACAGGAACTGAATTACAGAACAGAACTGGGTCACAAATTTAGAAAAACAACTTATGCTTGCTTAAGGATAAAGGTGAGTTGGGGTGCTGCATAAAACCAGAGATTGAAATGAGCACAGATAAAGTTCCTTAAGCCAAATATGGAATAGACAAGAGCTACTCCTTGCTCAACGAAATGGACTCAACACCGCATATTAAACGCCTAAGAATGTATCTGACTTGTAAGTATCTTAAAACCTATAGATTGCTATGTCTCCGAAAGAGAATGAAGCATGTGTACAGGGGCATAAACGCAGCAGTGATAGGATTGGAGAGGTTCGGTGAGCAAATGAAGACCCTTTGAAGTCATATTGCATGGTACCCATTCCACGGGTTTCAACTACCCAGGTTTAAGGTATTCTTCCTTCAGCTAAAACATGCATGTGGAACCTAGAGTATGATCAACCATGTGATCGGGAGACGTGTTCAAATATGTCTCAGTTTTCCTCCCCTGGTACTCGGGTGCAACATTCCAGACGCTTTACTAACACTCTCCCCACTTGGAGAGTCAGTCCCTTTAAACTCCTGTTTGGCCCAGTTTGCAATTTCTGCGGAAGATGAACAGGAATAGCGAGAACCAATGAGAGGCTAGCTGGAGGTGTCTGGACGGGCAAATTTAACTCTCATTTCCCACAAGGAAGAGGAATTAACCAAAGGCTCAGCATGCCGGGCCGGAACCAGATTAGGGCCTGAAGCCATCCTGCGGTGCTGCGGCCAGGTCACAAGAAAGCGAGTTGAAGAAAGGAGCTCAGGGGCACTGTAATTCACAAACCTGCAGAGTTATAAATGACAGCTATCGTCCAAAAATAGACTGAAGTAAGGCTGCCAAGAGGACTTGAGAGCGGGGCAGAATTGCAGGAAACCGATTTCAGGAGGTAGACTGGAATTGCATTGAAAGCATAGGAAAAGAGGCAGAACGTCCACAATGATGCACTTGGCCAAAAAGGGCGTATGCGTTTTTTCCTGAATATATTCAGGAAAAAACGCATACGCCCTTTTTGGCCAACCAAGCAAGCTTGCAAAGGAAATCTGCACTACAATGAAGTCTCACTTCCCCCCGGTCAAAAGGGCCATCTGAAAAAAGTGTAAAATCCAGAAAGGCAGGACAGGCCATGGAGAACTGGGAGCCTTGTTATGCTGATGGGCGGGATGTAAATTGCCAATAGAAACTCCGGAGAAGTGTATGGTGTTTCCTGAAACATCTAAAAAACAAAGCAACAGAGCCTAGGGCACTTCCACTTATGGTCCTATAGCTTAGGGAAATTAAAATCAAAAAGACACAGCCACCCCAAAGTTTGGAACGGCTCTGTTTACAAGAACCTCGTTTACAGTACAAGTTCAACATCGCAGAAAGTGAAAAATGGATAAAGAAGTTGTGGTATTTACTTACAAAGCAATATCACTCAGCAATGAAATCTGTGTCATCAGGCCCTTAGCAGCACAAAGAGTGGATTCAGGTATGATGATTCTAACTGAAGTAAGTCACACAGAAAAAGAAACATCATAAGATATCAGTAATACACGGAATGTGAACTTGGCTACACAGGAACTGAATTACAGAACAGAACAGGGTCTCAAATTTAGAAAACCAACTTATGCTTGCTTAAGGGTAAAGGTGAGTTGGGGTGCTGCATAAAACCAGAGATTGAAATGAGCACAGATAAAGTTCCTTAAGTCAAATATGGAATAGACAAGAGCTACTCCTTGCTCAACGAAATGGACTCAACACCGCATATTAAACGCCTAAGAATGTGCCTGACTAGTAAGTATCTTAAAACCTATGGATTGCTATGTCTCCGAAAGAGAATCAAGCATGTGTACAGGGGCATAAACGCAGCAGTGATAGGATTGGAGAGGTTCGGTGAGCAAATGAAGACCCTTTGAAGTCATATTGCATGGTACCCATTACACGGGTCTCAACTCTCCAGGTTTAAGGTATTCTTCCTTCAGCTAAAACATGCATGTGGAACCCAAGTATGATCAACCATGTGAACGGGAGACGTGTTCAAATATGTCTCAGTTTTCCTCCCCTGGTACTCGGGTGCAACATTCCAGACGCTTTACTAACACTCTCCCCACTTGGAGAGTCATCGCCTTTAACCTCCTGTTTGGCCCAGTTTGCAATTTCTGCGGAAGATGAACAGGAATAGTGAGAACCAATGAGAGGCTAGCTGGAGGTGTCTGGACGGGCAAATTTAACTCTCATTTCCCACAAGGAAGAGGAAATAACCAAAGGCTCAGCGTGCCGTACCGGAACCAGATTAGGGCCTGAAGCCATCCTGCGGTGTTGCGGCCAGCTCAAAAGAAAGCGAGTTGAAGAAAGGAGCTCAGGGGCACTGTAATTCACAAACCTGCAGAGTTATAAATGACAGCTATCGTCCAAAAACATACTGAAGTAAGGCTGCCAAGAGGACTTGAAAGCGGGGCAGAATTGCAGGAAACCGATTTCAGGAGGTAGACTGGAATTGCATTGAAAGCATAGGAAAAGAGGCAGAACGTCCACAATGATGCACTTGGCCAAAAAGGGCGTATGCGTTTTTTCCTGAATATATTCAGGAAAAAACGCATACGCCCTTTTTGGCCAACCAAGCAAGCTTGCAAAGGAAATCTGCACTACAATGAAGTCTCACTTCCCCCCGGTCAAAAGGGCCATCTGAAAAAAGTGTAAAATCCAGAAAGGCAGGACAGGCCATGGAGAACTGGGAGCCTTGTTATGCTGATGGGCGGGATGTAAATTGCCAACAGACATTCGGGGGAAGTGTATGGTGTTTCCTGAAACATCTAAAAAACAAAGCAACAGAGCCAAGGGCACTGCCACTTATGGTCCTATAGCTTAGGGAAATTAAAATCAAAAAGACACAGCCACCCCAAAGTTTGGGACGCCTCTGTTTACAAGAACCTCGTTTACAGTACAAGTTCAACATCGCAGAAAGTGAAAAATGGATAAAGAAGTTGTTGTATTCACTTACAAAGCAATATCACTCAGCAATGAAATCTATGTCATCAGGCCCTTAGCATCACAATGAGTGGATTCAGGTATGATGATTCTAACTGAAGTAAGTCACACAGAAAAAGAAACATCATAAGATATCAGTAATACACGGAATGTAAACTTGGCTACACAGGAACTGAATTACAGAACAGAACAGGGTCTCAAATTTAGAAAACCAACTTATGCTTGCTTAAGGGGAAAGGTGAGTTGGGGTGCTGCATAAAACCAGAGATTGAAATGAGCACAGATAAAGTTCCTTAAGTCAAATATGGAATAGACAAGAGCTACTCCTTGCTCAACGAAATGGACTCAACACCGCATATTAAACGTCTAAGAATGTACCTGACTAGAAACTATCTTAAAACCTATGGATTGCTATGTCTCCGAAAGAGAATCAAGCATGTGTACAGGGGCATAAACGCAGCAGTGATAGGATTGGAGACGTTCGGTGAGCAAATGAAGACCCTTTGAAGTCATATTGCATGGTACCCATTACACGGGTCTTAACTCTCCAGGTTTAAGGTATTCTTCCTTCAGCTAAAACATGCATGTGGAACCCAAGTATGATCAACCATGTGAACGGGAGACGTGTTCAAATATGTCTCAGTTTTCCTCCCCTGGTACTCGGGTGCAACATTCCAGACGCTTTACTAACACTCTCCCCACTTGGAGAGTCAGCGCCTTTAACCTCCTGTTTGGCCCAGTTTGCAATTTCTGCGGAAGATGAACAGGAATAGCGAGAACCAATGAGAGGCTAGCTGGAGGTGTCTGGACGGGCAAATTTAACTCTCATTTCCCACAAGGAAGAGGAAATAACCAAAGGCTCAGCGTGCCGTACCGGAACCAGATTAGGGCCTGAAGCCATCCTGCGGTGTTGCGGCCAGCTCAAAAGAAAGCGAGTTGAAGAAAGGAGCTCAGGGGCAGTGTAATTCACAAACCTGCAGAGTTATAAATGACAGCTATCGTCCAAAAATAGACTGAAGTAAGGCTGCCAAGAGGACTTGAAAGCGGGGCAGAATTGCAGGAAACCGATTTCAGGAGGTAGACTGGAATTGCATTGAAAGCATAGGAAAAGAGGCAGAACGTCCACAATGATGCACTTGGCCAAAAAGGGCGTATGCGTTTTTTCCTGAATATATTCAGGAGAAAACGCATACGCCCTTTTTGGCCAACCAATTAAGCTTGCAAAGGAAATCTGCACTACAATGAAGTCTCACTTCCCCCCGGTCAAAAGGGCCATCTGAAAAAAGTGTAAAATCCAGAAAGGCAACAGGCCATTGAGAACTGGGAGCCTTGTTATGCTGATGGGCGGGATGTAAATTGCCAACAGACACTTGGGAGAAGTGTATGGTGTTTCCTGAAACATCTAAAAAACAAAGCAACAGAGCCTAGGGCACTTCCACTTATGGTCCTATAGCTTAGGGAAATTAAAATCAAAAAGACACAGCCACCCCAAAGTTTGGAACGGCTCTGTTTACAAGAACCTTGTTTACAGTACAAGTTCAACATCGCAGAAAGTGAAAAATGGATAAAGAACTTGTGGTACTTACGTACAATGCAGTATCACTCAGCAATGAAATCTATGTCATCAGGCCCTTAGCAGCATAATGAGTAGATTCAGGTACGATGATTCTAACTGAAATAAGTCACACAGAAAAAGAAACATCATAAGATATCACTAATACACGGAATGTAAACTTGGCTACACAGGAACTGAATTCCAAAACAGAACAGGGTCTCAAATTTAGAAAACCAACTTATGCTTGCTTAAGGGGAAAGGTGAGTTGGGGTGCTGCATAAAGCAGAGATTGAAATGAGCACAGATAAAGTTCCTTAAGCCAAATATGGAATAGACAAGAGCTACTCCTTGCTCAACGAAATGGACTCAACACCGCATATTAAACGCCTAAGAATGTACCTGACTAGTAAGTATCTTAAAACCTATGGATTGCTATGTCTCCGAAAGAGAATCAAGCATGTGTACAGGGGCATAAACGCAGCAGTGATAGGATTGGAGAGGTTCGGTGAGCAAATGAAGACCCTTTGAAGTCATATTGCACGGTACCCATTACACGGGTCTTAACTCTCCAGGTTTAAGGTATTCTTCCTTCAGCTAAAACATGCATGTGGAACCCAAGTATGATCAACCATGTGAACGGGAGACGTGTTCAAATATGTCTCAGTTTTCCTCCCCTGGTACTCGGGTGCAACATTCCAGACGCTTTACTAACACTCTCCCCACTTGGAGAGTCAGCGCCTTTAACCTCCTGTTTGGCCCAGTTTGCAATTTCTGCGGAAGATGAACAGGAATAGCGAGAACCAATGAGAGACTAGCTGGAGGTGTCTGGACGGGCAAATTTAACTCTCATTTCCCACCAGGAAGAGGAAATAACCACAGGCTCAGCGTGCCGTGCCGGAACAAGATTAGGGCCTGAAGCCATCCTGCGGTGTTGCGGCCAGGTCACAAAAAAGCAAGTTGAAGAAAGGAGCTCAGGGGCACTGTAATTCACAAACCTGCAGAGTTATAAATGACAGCTATCGTCCAAAAATAGACTGAAGTAAGGCTGCCAAGAGGACTTGAAAGCGGGGCAGAATTGCAGGAAACCGATTTCAGGAGGTAGACTGGAATTGCATTGAAAGCATAGGAAAAGAGGCAGAACGTCCACAATGATGCACTTGGCCAAAAGGGGCGTATGCGTTTTTTCCTGAATATATTCAGGAAAAAACGCATACGCCCTTTTTGGCCAACCAAGCAAGCTTGCAAAGGAAATCTGCACTACAATGAAGTCTCACTTCCCCCCGGTCAAAAGGGCCATCTGAAAAAAGTGTAAAATCCAGAAAGGCAGGACAGGCCATGGAGAACTGGGAGCCTTGTTATGCTGATGGGCGGGATGTAAATTGCCAACAACCACTCGGGAGAAGTGTATGGTGTTTCCTGAAACATCTAAAAAACAAAGCAACAGAACCTAGGGCACTTCCACTTATGGTCTTATAGCTTAGGGAAATTAAAATCAAAAAGACACAGTCACCCCAAAGTTTGGAAGGGCTCTGTTTACAAGAACCTCTTTTACCGTACAAGTTCAACATCGCAGAAAGTGAAAAATGGATAAAGAACTTGTGGTACTTACGTACAATGCAGTATCACTCAGCAATGAAATCTATGTCATCAGGCACGTAGCAGCATAATGAGTAGATTCAGATAAGATGATTCTAACTGAAATAAGTCACACAGAAAAAGAAACATCATAAGATATCACTAATACACGGAATGTAAACTTGGCTACACAGGAACTGAATTCCAAAACAGAACAGGTTCTCAAATTTAGAAAACCAACTTATGCTTGCTTAAGGGGAAAGGTGAGTTGGGTTGCTGCATAAAACCAGAGATTGAAATGAGCACAGATAAAGTTCCTTAAGCCAAATATGGAATAGACAAGAGCCACTCCTTGCTCAACGAAATGGACTCAACACCGCATATTAAACGCCTAAGAATGTACCTGACTAGTAAGTATCGTAAAACCTATGGATTGCTATGTCTCCGAAAGAGAATCAAGCATGTGTACAGGGGCATAAACGCAGCAGTGATAGGATTGGAGAGGTTCGGTGAGCAAATGAAGACCCTTTGAAGTCATATTGCATGGTACCCATTCCACGGGTTTCAATTACCCAGGTTTTAGGTATTCTTCCTTCAGCTAAAACATGCATGTGGAACCCAGAGTATGATCAACCATGTGATCGGGAGACGTGTTCAAATATGTCTCAGTTTTCCTCCCTTGGTACTCGGGTGCAACATTCTAGACGCTTTACTAACACTCTCCCCACTTGGAGAGTCAGCGCCTTTAACCTCCTGTTTGGCACAGTTTGCAATTTCTGCGGAAGATGAACAGCAATAGCGAGAACCAATGAGAGGCTAGCTGGAGGTGTCTGGACGGGCAAATTTAACTCTCATTTCCCAACAGGAAGAGGAAATAACCAAAGGCTCAGCGTGCCGTACCGGAACCAGATTAGGGCCTGAAGCCATCCTGCGGTGTTGCGGCCAGGTCACAAGAAAGCGAGTTGAAGAAAGGAGCTCAGGGGCACTGTAATTCACAAACCTGCAGAGTTATAAATGACAGCTATCGTCCAAAAATAGACTGAAGTAAGGCTGCCAAGAGGACTTGAAAGCGGGGCAGAATTGCAGGAAACCGATTTCAGGAGGTAGACTGGAATTGCATTGAAAGCATAGGAAAAGAGGCAGAACGTCCACAATGATGCACTTGGCCAAAAAGGGCGTATGCGTTTTTTCCTGAATATATTCAGGAAAAAACGCATACGCCCTTTTTGGCCAACCAAGCAAGCTTGCAAAGGAAATCTGCACTACAATGAAGTCTCACTTCCCCCCGGTCAAAAGGGCCATCTGAAAAAAGTGTAAAATCCAGAAAGGCAGGACAGGCCATGGAGAACTGGGAGCCTTGTTATGCTGATGGGCGGGATGTAAATTGCCAACAACCACTCGGGAGAAGTGTATGGTGTTTCCTGAAACATCTAAAAAACAAAGCAACAGAACCTAGGGCACTTCCACTTATGGTCCTATAGCTTAGGGAAATTAAAATCAAAAAGACACAGCCACCCCAAAGTTTGGGACGGCTCTGTTTACAAGAACCTCGTTTACAGTACAAGTTCAACATCGCAGAAAGTGAAAAATGGATAAAGAAGTTGTCGTATTCACTTACAAAGCAATATCACTCAGCAATGAAATCTATGTCATCAGGCCCTTAGCATCACAATTAGTGGATTCAGGTATGATGATTCTAACTGAAATAAGTCACACAGAAAAAGAAACATCATAAGATATCAGTAATACACGGAATGTAAACTTGGCTACACAGGAACTGAATTACAGAACAGAACAGGGTCTCAAATTTAGAAAACCAACTTATGCTTGCTTAAGGGTAAAGGTGAGTTGGGGTGCTGCATAAAACCAGAGATTGAAATGAGCACAGATAAAGTTCCTTAAGTCAAATATGGAATAGACAAGAGCTACTCCTTGCTCAACGAAATGGACTCAACACCGCATATTAAACGCCTAAGAATGTACCTGACTAGTTAGTATCTTAAAACCTATGGATTGCTATGTCTCCGAAAGAGAATCAAGCATGTGTACAGGGGCATAAACGCAGCAGTGATAGGATTGGAGAGGTTCGGTGAGCAAATGAAGACCCTTTGAAGTCATATTGCATGGTACCCATTCCACGGGTTTCAATTACCCAGGTTTAAGGTATTCTTCCTTCAGCTAAAACATGCATGTGGAACCCAAGTATGATCAACCATGTGAACGGGAGACGTGTTCAAATATGTCTCAGTTTTCCTCCCCTGGTACTCGGGTGCAACATTCCAGATGCTTTACTAACACTCTCCCCACTTGGAGAGTCAGTCCCTTTAAACTCCTGTTTGGCCCAGTTTGCAATTTCTGCGGAAGATGAACAGGAATAGCGAGAACCAATGAGAGACTAGCTGGAGGTGTCTGGACGGGCAAATTTAACTCTCATTTCCCACCAGGAAGAGGAATTAACCAAAGGCTCAGCGTGCCGTGCCGGAACCAGATTAGGGCCTGAAGCCATCCTGCGGTGTTGCGGCCAGCTCAAAAGAAACCGAGTTGAAGAAAGGAGCTCAGGGGCACTGTAATTCACAAACCTGCAGAGTTATAAATGACAGCTATCGTCCAAAAATAGACTGAAGTAAGGCTGCCAAGAGGACTTGAAAGCGGGGCAGAATTGCAGGAAACCGATTTCAGGAGGTAGACTGGAATTGCATTGAAAGCATTGGAAAAGAGGCAGAACGTCCACAATAATGCACTTGGCCAAAAAGGGCGTATGCGTTTTTTCCTGAATATATTCAGGAAAAAACGCATACGCCCTTTTTGGCCAACCAAGCAAGCTTGCAAAGGAAATCTGCACTACAATGAAGTCTCACTTCCCCCTGGTCAAAAGGGCCATCTGAAAAAAGTGTAAAATCCAGAAAGGCAGTACAGGCCATTGAGAACTGGGAGCCTTGTTATGCTGATGGGCGGGATGTAAATTGCCAACAGACACTTGGGAGAAGTGTATGGTGTTTCCTGAAACATCTAAAAAACAAAGCAACAGAGCCTAGGGCACTTCCACTTATGGTCTTATAGCTTAGGGAAATTAAAATCAAAAAGACACAGCCACCCCAAAGTTTGGAACGGCTCTGTTTACAAGAACCTCTTTTACCGTACAAGTTCAACATCGCAGAAAGTGAAAAATGGATAAAGAACTTGTGGTACTTACGTACAATGCAGTATCACTCAGCAATGAAATCTATGTCATCAGGCACGTAGCAGCATAATGAGTAGATTCAGATAAGATGATTCTAACTGAAATAAGTCACACAGAAAAAGAAACATCATAAGATATCACTAATACACGGAATGTAAACTTGGCTACACAGGAACTGAATTACAGAACAGAACAGGGTCTCAAATTTAGAAAACCAACTTATGCTTGCTTAAGGGGAAAGGTGAGTTGGGGTGCTGCATAAAACCAGAGATTGAAATGAGCACAGATAAAGTTCCTTAAGTCAAATATGGAATAGACAAGAGCTACTCCTTGCTCAACGAAATGGACTCAACACCGCATATTAAACGCCTAAGAATGTACCTGACTAGTAAGTATCTTAAAACCTATGGATTGCTATGTCTCCGAAAGAGAATCAAGCATGTGTACAGGGGCATAAACGCAGCAGTGATAGGATTGGAGAGGTTCGGTGAGCAAATGAAGACCCTTTGAAGTCATATTGCATGGTACCCATTCCACGGGTCTCAACTCTCCAGGTTTAAGGTATTCTTCCTTCAGCTAAAACATGCATGTGGAACCCAAGTATGATCAACCATGTGAACGGGAGACGTGTTCAAATATGTCTCAGTTTTCCTCCCCTGGTACTCGGGTGCAACATTCCAGACGCTTTACTAACACTCTCCCCACTTGGAGAGTCAGCGCCTTTAACCTCCTGTTTGGCCCAGTTTGCAATTTCTGCGGAAGATAAACAGGAATAGCGAGAACCAATGAGAGGCTAGCTGGAGGTGTCTGGACGGGCAAATTTAACTCTCATTTCCCACCAGGAAGAGGAAATAACCAAAGGCTCAGCGTGCCGTACCGGA
Source organism: Delphinus delphis (assembly GCF_949987515.2). Classification (NCBI taxonomy): domain Eukaryota; kingdom Metazoa; phylum Chordata; class Mammalia; order Artiodactyla; family Delphinidae; genus Delphinus; species Delphinus delphis. Next base: position 274,919 of record NW_027192834.1, read on the forward strand.
ACCAGATTAGGGCCTGAAGCAATCCTGCGGTGTTGCGGCCAGCTCAAAAGAAAGCGAGTTGAAGAAAGGAGCTCAGGGGCACTGTAATTCACAAACCTGCAGAGTTATAAATGACAGCTATCGTCCAAAAATAGACTGAAGTAAGGCTGCCAAGAGGACTTGAAAGCGGGGCAGAATTGCAGGAAACCGATTTCAGGAGGTAGACTGGAATTGCATTGAAAGCATAGGAAAAGAGGCAGAACGTCCACAATGATGCACTTGGCCAAAAAGGGCGTATGCGTTTTTTCCTGAATATATTCAGGAAAAAACGCATACGCCCTTTTTGGCCAACCAAGCAAGCTTGCAAAGGAAATCTGCACTACAATGAAGTCTCACTTCCCCCCGGTCAAAAGGGCCATCTGAAAAAAGTGTAAAATCCAGAAAGGCAGGACAGGCCATGGAGAACTGGGAGCCTTGTTATGCTGATGGGCGGGATGTAAATTGCCAACAACCACTCGGGAGAAGTGTATGGTGTTTCCTGAAACATCTAAAAAACAAAGCAACAGAACCTAGGGCACTTCCACTTATGGTCCTATAGCTTAGGGAAATTAAAATCAAAAAGACACAGCCACCCCAAAGTTTGGAACGGCTCTGTTTACAAGAACCTCGTTTACAGTACAAGTTCAACATCGCAGAAAGTGAAAAATGGATAAAGAAGTTGTGGTATTTACTTACAAAGCAATATCACTCAGCAATGAAATCTGTGTCATCAGGCCCTTAGCAGCACAATGAGTGGATTCAGGTATGATGATTCTAACTGAAGTAAGTCACACAGAAAAAGAAACATCATAAGATATCAGTAATACACGGAATGGAAACTTGGCTACACAGGAACTGAATTACAGAACAGAACAGGGTCTCAAATTTAGAAAACCAACTTATGCTTGCTTAAGGGGAAAGGTGAGTTGGGGTGCTGCATAAAACCAGAGATAGAAATGAGCACAGATAAAGTTCCTTAAGTCAAATATGGAATAGACAAGAGCTACTCCTTGCTCAACGAAATGGACTCAACACCGCATATTAAACGCCTAAGAATGTACCTGACTAGTAAGTATCGTAAAACCTATGGATTGCTATGTCTCCGAAAGAGAATCAAGCATGTGTACAGGGGCATAAACGCAGCAGTGATAGGATTGGAGAGGTTTGGTGAGCAAATGAAGACCCTTTGAAGTCATATTGCACGGTACCCATTACACGGGTCTTAACTCTCCAGGTTTAAGGTATTCTTCCTTCAGCTAAAACATGCATGTGGAACCCTAGTATGATAAACCATGTGAACGGGAGACGTGTTCAAATATGTCTCAGTTTTCCTCCCCTGGTACTCGGGTGCAACATTCCAGACGCTTTACTAACACTCTCCCCACTTGGAGAGTCAGCGCCTTTAACCTCCTGTTTGGCCCAGTTTGCAATTTCTGCGGAAGATGAACAGGAATAGCGAGAACCAATGAGAGACTAGCTGGAGGTGTCTGGACGGGCAAATTTAACTCTCATTTCCCACCAGGAAGAGGAAATAAACACAGGCTCAGCGTGCCGTGCCGGAACAAGATTAGGGCCTGAAGCCATCCTGCGGTGTTGCGGCCAGGTCACAAAAAAGCAAGTTGAAGAAAGGAGCTCAGGGGCACTGTAATTCACAAACCTGCAGAGTCATAAATGACAGCTATCGTCCAAAAATAGACTGAAGTAAGGCTGCCAAGAGGACTTGAAACCGGGGCAGAATTGCAGGAAACCGATTTCAGGAGGTAGACTGGAATTGCATTGAAAGCATAGGAAAAGAGGCAGAACGTCCACAATGATGCACTTGGCCAAAAAGGGCGTATGCGTTTTTTCCTGAATATATTCAGGAAAAAACGCATACGCCATTTTTGGCCAACCAAGCAAGCTTGCAAAGGAAATCTGCACTACAATGAAGTCTCACTTCCCCCCGGTCAAAAGGGCCATCTGAAAAAAGTGTAAAATCCAGAAAGGCAGGACAGGCCATGGAGAACTGGGAGCCTTGTTATGCTGATGGGCGGGATGTAAATTGCCAACAACCACTCGGGAGAAGTGTATGGTGTTTCCTGAAACATCTAAAAAACAAAGCAACAGAACCTAGGGCACTTCCACTTATGGTCCTATAGCTTAGGGAAATTAAAATCAAAAAGACACAGTCACCCCAAAGTTTGGAACGGCTCTGTTTACAGGAACCTCGTTTACAGTACAAGTTCAACATCGCAGAAAGTGAAAAATGGATAAAGAAGTTGTGGTATTTACTTACAAAGCAATATCACTCAGCAATGAAATCTGTGTCATCAGGCCCTTAGCATCACAATGAGTGGATTCAGGTATGATGATTCTAACTGAAGTAAGTCACACAGAAAAAGAAACATCATAAGATATCAGTAATACACGGAATGTAAACTTGGCTACACAGGAACTGAATTACAGAACAGAACAGGGTCTCAAATTTAGAAAACCAACTCATGCTTGCTTAAGGGGAAAGGTGAGTTGGGGTGCTGCATAAAACCAGAGATTGAAATGAGCACAGATAAATTTCCTTAAGTCAAATATGGAATAGACAAGAGCTACTCCTTGCTCAACGAAATGGACTCAACACCGCATATTAAACGCCTAAGAATGTACCTGACTAGTAAGTATCTTAAAACCTATGGATTGCTATGTCTCCGAAAGAGAATCAAGCATGTGTACAGGGGCATAAACGCAGCAGTGATAGGATTGGAGAGGTTCGGTGAGCAAATGAAGACCCTTTGAAGTCATATTGCATGGTACCCATTCCACGGGTCTCAACTCTCCAGGTTTAAGGTATTCTTCCTTCAGCTAAAACATGCATGTGGAACCCAAGTATGATCAACCATGTGAACGGGAGACGTGTTCAAATATGTCTCAGTTTTCCTCCCCTGGTACTCGGGTGCAACATTCCAGACGCTTTACTAACACTCTCCCCACTTGGAGAGTCAGCGCCTTTAACCTCCTGTTTGGCCCAGTTTGCAATTTCTGCGGAAGATAAACAGGAATAGCGAGAACCAATGAGAGGCTAGCTGGAGGTGTCTGGACGGGCAAATTTAACTCTCATTTCCCACCAGGAAGAGGAAATAACCAAAGGCTCAGCGTGCCGTACCGGAACCAGATTAGGGCCTGAAGCAATCCTGCGGTGTTGCGGCCAGCTCAAAAGAAAGCGAGTTGAAGAAAGGAGCTCAGGGGCACTGTAATTCACAAACCTGCAGAGTTATAAATGACAGCTATCGTCCAAAAATAGACTGAAGTAAGGCTGCCAAGAGGACTTGAAAGCGGGGCAGAATTGCAGGAAACCGATTTCAGGAGGTAGACTGGAATTGCATTGAAAGCATAGGAAAAGAGGCAGAACGTCCACAATGATGCACTTGGCCAAAAAGGGCGTATGCGTTTTTTCCTGAATATATTCAGGAAAAAACGCATACGCCCTTTTTGGCCAACCAAGCAAGCTTGCAAAGGAAATCTGCACTACAATGAAGTCTCACTTCCCCCCGGTCAAAAGGGCCATCTGAAAAAAGTGTAAAATCCAGAAAGGCAGGACAGGCCATGGAGAACTGGGAGCCTTGTTATGCTGATGGGCGGGATGTAAATTGCCAACAACCACTCGGGAGAAGTGTATGGTGTTTCCTGAAACATCTAAAAAACAAAGCAACAGAACCTAGGGCACTTCCACTTATGGTCCTATAGCTTAGGGAAATTAAAATCAAAAAGACACAGCCACCCCAAAGTTTGGAACGGCTCTGTTTACAAGAACCTCGTTTACAGTACAAGTTCAACATCGCAGAAAGTGAAAAATGGATAAAGAAGTTGTGGTATTTACTTACAAAGCAATATCACTCAGCAATGAAATCTGTGTCATCAGGCCCTTAGCAGCACAATGAGTGGATTCAGGTATGATGATTCTAACTGAAGTAAGTCACACAGAAAAAGAAACATCATAAGATATCAGTAATACACGGAATGGAAACTTGGCTACACAGGAACTGAATTACAGAACAGAACAGGGTCTCAAATTTAGAAAACCAACTCATGCTTGCTTAAGGGGAAAGGTGAGTTGGGGTGCTGCATAAAACCAGAGATTGAAATGAGCACAGATAAAGTTCCTTAAGTCAAATATGGAATAGACAAGAGCTACTCCTTGCTCAACGAAATGGACTCAACACCGCATATTAAACGCCTAAGAATGTACCTGACTAGTAACTATCGTAAAACCTATGGATTGCTATGTCTCCGAAAGAGAATCAAGCATGTGTACAGGGGCATAAACGCAGCAGTGATAGGATTGGAGAGGTTCGGTGAGCAAATGAAGACCCTTTGAAGTCATATTGCATGGTACCCATTCCACGGGTCTCAACTCTCCAGGTTTAAGGTATTCTTCCTTCAGCTAAAACATGCATGTGGAACCCAAGTATGATCAACCATGTGAACGGGAGACGTGTTCAAATATGTCTCAGTTTTCCTCCCCTGGTACTCGGGTGCAACATTCCAGACGTTTTACTAACACTCTCCCCACTTGGAGAGTCAGCGCCTTTAACCTCCTGTTTGGCCCAGTTTGCAATTTCTGCGGAAGATAAACAGGAATAGCGAGAACCAATGAGAGGCTAGCTGGAGGTGTCTGGACGGGCAAATTTAACTCTCATTTCCCACCAGGAAGAGGAAATAACCAAAGGCTCAGCGTGCCGTACCGGAACCAGATTAGGGCCTGAAGCCATCCTGCGGTGTTGCGGCCAGCTCAAAAGAAAGCGAGTTGAAGAAAGGAGCTCAGGGGCACTGTAATTCACAAACCTGCAGAGTTATAAATGACAGCTATCGTCCAAAAATAGACTGAAGTAAGGCTGCCAAGAGGACTTGAAAGCGGGGCAGAATTGCAGGAAACCGATTTCAGGAGGTAGACTGGAATTGCATTGAAAGCATAGGAAAAGAGGCAGAACGTCCACAATGATGCACTTGGCCAAAAAGGGCGTATGCGTTTTTTCCTGAATATATTCAGGAAAAAACGCATACGCCCTTTTTGGCCAACCAAGCAAGCTTGCAAAGGAAATCTGCACTACAATGAAGTCTCACTTCCCCCCGGTCAAAAGGGCCATCTGAAAAAAGTGTAAAATCCAGAAAGGCAGGACAGGCCATGGAGAACTGGGAGCCTTGTTATGCTGATGGGCGGGATGTAAATTGCCAACAACCACTCGGGAGAAGTGTATGGTGTTTCCTGAAACATCTAAAAAACAAAGCAACAGAACCTAGGGCACTTCCACTTATGGTCCTATAGCTTAGGGAAATTAAAATCAAAAAGACACAGCCACCCCAAAGTTTGGAACGGCTCTGTTTACAAGAACCTCGTTTACAGTACAAGTTCAACATCGCAGAAAGTGAAAAATGGATAAAGAAGTTGTGGTATTTACTTACAAAGCAATATCACTCAGCAATGAAATCTGTGTCATCAGGCCCTTAGCAGCACAATGAGTGGATTCAGGTATGATGATTCTAACTGAAGTAAGTCACACAGAAAAAGAAACATCATAAGATATCAGTAATACACGGAATGGAAACTTGGCTACACAGGAACTGAATTACAGAACAGAACAGGGTCTCAAATTTAGAAAACCAACTTATGCTTGCTTAAGGGGAAAGGTGAGTTGGGGTGCTGCATAAAACCAGAGATTGAAATGAGCACAGATAAATTTCCTTAAGTCAAATATGGAATAGACAAGAGCTACTCCTTGCTCAACGAAATGGACTCAACACCGCATATTAAACGCCTAAGAATGTACCTGACTATTAAGTATCGTAAAACCTATGGATTGCTATGTCTCCGAAAGAGAATCAAGCATGTGTACAGGGGCATAAACGCAGCAGTGATAGGATTGGAGAGGTTCGGTGAGCAAATGAAGACCCTTTGAAGTCATATTGCATGGTACCCATTACACGGGTCTCAACTCTCCAGGTTTAAGGTATTCTTCCTTCAGCTAAAACATGCATGTGGAACCCAAGTATGATCAACCATGTGAACGGGAGACGTGTTCAAATATGTCTCAGTTTTCCTCCCCTGGTACTCGGGTGCAACATTCCAGACGCTTTACTAACACTCTCCCCACTTGGAGAGTCAGCGCCTTTAACCTCCTGTTTGGCCCAGTTTGCAATTTCTGCGGAAGATGAACAGGAATAGCGAGAACCAATGAGAGGCTAGCTGGAGGTGTCTGGACGGGCAAATTTAACTCTCATTTCCCAACAGGAAGAGGAAATAACCAAAGGCTCAGCGTGCCGTACCGGAACCAGATTAGGGCCTGAAGCCATCCTGCGGTGTTGCGGCCAGCTCAAAAGAAAGCGAGTTGAAGAAAGGAGCTCAGGGGCACTGTAATTCACAAACCTGCAGAGTTATAAATGACAGCTATCGTCCAAAAATAGACTGAAGTAAGGCTGCCAAGAGGACTTGAAAGCGGGGCAGAATTGCAGGAAACCGATTTCAGGAGGTAGACTGGAATTGCATTGAAAGCATAGGAAAAGAGGCAGAACGTCCACAATGATGCACTTGGCCAAAAAGGGCGTATGCGTTTTTTCCTGAATATATTCAGGAAAAAACGCATACGCCCTTTTTGGCCAACCAAGCAAGCTTGCAAAGGAAATCTGCACTACAATGAAGTCTCACTTCCCCCCGGTCAAAAGGGCCATCTGAAAAAAGTGTAAAATCCAGAAAGGCAGGACAGGCCATGGAGAACTGGGAGCCTTGTTATACTGATGGGCGGGATGAAAATTGCCAACAGACACTTGGGAGAAGTGTATGGTGTTTCCTGAAACATCTAAAAAACAAAGCAACAGAGCCTAGGGCACTGCCACTTATAGTCCTATAGCTTAGGGAAATTAAAATCAAAAAGACACAGCCACCCCAATGTTTGGAACGGCTCTGTTTACAAGAACCTCGTTTACAGTACAAGTTCAACATCGCAGAAAGTGAAAAATGGATAAAGAAGTTGTGGTATTCACTTACAAAGCAATATCACTCAGCAATGAAATCTGTGTCATCAGGCCCTTAGCAGCACAATGAGTGGATTCAGGTATGATGATTCTAACTGAAGAAAGTCACACAGAAAAAGAAACATCATAAGATATCAGTAATACACGGAATGTAAACTTGGCTACACAGGAACTGAATTACAGAACAGAACAGGGTCTCAAATTTAGAAAACCAACTTATGCTTGCTTAAGGGGAAAGGTGAGTTGGGGTGCTGCATAAAACCAGAGATTGAAATGAGCACAGATAAAGTTCCTTAAGTCAAATATGGAATAGACAAGAGCTACTCCTTGCTCAACGAAATGGACTCAACACCGCATATTAAACGCCTAAGAATGTACCTGACTAGTAAGTATCGTAAAACCTATGGATTGCTATGTCTCCGAAAGAGAATCAAGCATGTGTACAGGGGCATAAACGCAGCAGTGATAGGATTGGAGAGGTTCGGTGAGCAAATGAAGACCCTTTGAAGTCATATTGCATGGTACCCATTCCACGGGTCTCAACTCTCCAGGTTTAAGGTATTCTTCCTTCAGCTAAAACATGCATGTGGAACCTAGAGTATGATCAACCATGTGATCGGGAGACGTGTTCAAATATGTCTCAGTTTTCCTCCCCTGGTACTCGGGTGCAACATTCCAGACGCTTTACTAACACTCTCCCCACTTGGAGAGTCAGTCCCTTTAACCTCCTGTTTGGCCCAGTTTGCAATTTCTGCGGAAGATGAACAGGAATAGCGAGAACCAATGAGAGGCTAGCTGGAGGTGTCTGGACGGGCAAATTTAACTCTCATTTCCCACAAGGAAGAGGAATTAACCAAAGGCTCAGCATGCCGGGCCGGAACCAGATTAGGGCCTGAAGCCATCCTGCGGTGTTGCGGCCAGGTCACAAGAAAGCGAGTTGAAGAAAGGAGCTCAGGGGCACTGTAATTCACAAACCTGCAGAGTTATAAATGACAGCTATCGTCCAAAAATAGACTGAAGTAAGGCTGCCAAGAGGACTTGAGAGCGGGGCAGAATTGCAGGAAACCGATTTCAGGAGGTAGACTGGAATTGCATTGAAAGCATAGGAAAAGAGGCAGAACGTCCACAATGATGCACTTGGCCAAAAAGGGCGTATGCGTTTTTTCCTGAATATATTCAGGAAAAAACGCATACGCCCTTTTTGGCCAACCAAGCAAGCTTGCAAAGGAAATCTGCACTACAATGAAGTCTCACTTCCCCGCGGTCAAAAGGGCCATCTGAAAAAAGTGTAAAATCCAGAAAAGCAGGACAGGCCATGGAGAACTGGGAGCCTTGTTATGCTGATGGGCGGGATGTAAATTGCCAACAGACACTCGGGAGAAGTGTATGGTGTTTCCTGAAACATCTAAAAAACAAAGCAACAGAGCCTAGGGCACTGCCACTTATGGTCCTATAGCTTAGGGAAATTAAAATCAAAAAGACACAGCCACCCCAAAGTTTGGGACGCCTCTGTTTACAAGAACCTCGTTTACAGTACAAGTTCAACATCGCAGAAAGTGAAAAATGGATAAAGAAGTTGTGGTATTTACTTACAAAGCAATATCACTCAGCAATGAAATCTGTGTCATCAGGCCCTTAGCAGCACAATGAGTGGATTCAGGTATGATGATTCTAACTGAAGTAAGTCACACAGAAAAAGAAACATCATAAGATATCAGTAATACACGGAATGTAAACTTGGCTACACAGGAACTGAATTACAGAACAGAACAGGGTCTCAAATTTAGAAAACCAACTATGCTTGCTTAAGGGTAAAGGTGAGTTGGGGTGCTGCATAAAACCAGAGATTGAAATGAGCACAGATAAAGTTCCTTAAGTCAAATATGGAATAGACAAGAGCTACTCCTTGCTCAACGAAATGGACTCAACACCGCATATTAAATGCCTAAGAATGTGCCTGACTTGTAAGTATCTTAAAACCTATGGATTGCTATGTCTCCGAAAGAGAATCAAGCATGTGTACAGGGGCATAAACGCAGCAGTGATAGGATTGGAGAGGTTCGGTGAGCAAATGAAGACCCTTTGAAGTCATATTGCATGGTACCCATTACACGGGTCTCAACTCTCCAGGTTTAAGGTATTCTTCCTTCAGCTAAAACATGCATGTGGAACCCAAGTATGATCAACCATGTGAACGGGAGACGTGTTCAAATATGTCTCAGTTTTCCTCCCCTGGTACTCGGGTGCAACATTCCAGATGCTTTACTAACACTCTCCCCACTTGGAGAGTCAGCGCCTTTAACCTCCTGTTTGGCCCAGTTTGCAATTTCTGCGGAAGATGAACAGGAATAGCGAGAACCAATGAGAGGCTAGCTGGAGGTGTCTGGACGGGCAAATTTAACTCTCATTTCCCACCAGGAAGAGGAAATAACCAAAGGCTCAGCGTGCCGTACCGGAACCAGATTAGGGCCTGAAGCCATCCTGCGGTGTTGCGGCCAGCTCAAAAGAAAGCGAGTTGAAGAAAGGAGCTCAGGGGCACTGTAATTCACAAACCTGCAGAGTTATAAATGACAGCTATCGTCCAAAAATAGACTGAAGTAAGGCTGCCAAGAGGACTTGAAAGCGGGGCAGAATAGCAGGAAACCGATTTCAGGAGGTAGACTGGAATTGCATTGAAAGCATAGGAAAAGAGGCAGAACGTCCACAATGATGCACTTGGCCAAAAAGGGCGTATGCGTTTTTTCCTGAATATATTCAGGAAAAAACGCATACGCCCTTTTTGGCCAACCAAGCAAGCTTGCAAAGGAAATCTGCACTACAATGAAGTCTCACTTCCCCCCGGTCAAAAGGGCCATCTGAAAAAAGTGTAAAATCCAGAAAGGCAGGACAGGCCATGGAGAACTGGGAGCCTTGTTATGCTGATGGGCGAGATGTAAATTGCCAACAGACACTCGGGAGAAGTGTATGGTGTTTCCTGAAACATCTAAAAAACAAAGCAACAGAGCCTAGGGCACTGCCACTTATGGTCCTATAGCTTAGGGAAATTAAAATCAAAAAGACACAGCCACCCCAAAGTTTGGGACGCCTCTGTTTACAAGAACCTCGTTTACAGTACAAGTTCAACATCGCAGAAAGTGAAAAATGGATAAAGAAGTTGTGGTATTTAGTTACAAAGCAATATCACTCAGCAATGAAATCTGTGTCATCAGGCCCTTAGCAGCACAATGAGTGGATTCAGGTATGATGATTCTAACTGAAGTAAGTCACACAGAAAAAGAAACATCATAAGATATCAGTAATACACGGAATGTAAACTTGGCTACACAGGAACTGAATTACAGAACAGAACAGGGTCTCAAATTTAGAAAACCAACTTATGCTTGCTTAAGGGGAAAGGTGAGTTGGGGTGCTGCATAAAACCAGAGATTGAAATGAGCACAGATAAAGTTCCTTAAGTCAAATATGGAATAGACAAGAGCTACTCCTTGCTCAACGAAATGGACTCAACACCGCATATTAAACGCCTAAGAATGTACCTGACTAGTAAGTATCTTAAAACCTATGGATTGCTATGTCTCCGAAAGAGAATCAAGCATGTGTACAGGGGCATAAACGCAGCAGTGATAGGATTGGAGAGGTTCGGTGAGCAAGTGAAGACCCTTTGAAGTCATATTGCATGCTACCCATTACACGGGTCTTAACTCTCCAGGTTTAAGGTATTCTTCCTTCAGCTAAAACATGCATGTGGAACCCAAGTATGATCAACCATGTGAACGGGAGACGTGTTCAAATATGTCTCAGTTTTCCTCCCCTGGTACTCGGGTGCAACATTCCAGACGCTTTACTAACACTCTCCCCACTTGGAGAGTCAGCGCCTTTAACCTCCTGTTTGGCCCAGTTTGCAATTTCTGCGGAAGATGAACAGGAATAGCGAGAACCAATGGGAGGCTAGCTGGAGGTGTCTGGACGGGCAAATTTAACTCTCATTTCCCACCAGGAAGAGGAAATAACCAAAGGCTCAGCGTGCCGTGCCGGAACCAGATTAGGGCCTGAAGCCATCCTGCGGTGTTGCGGCCAGGTCAAAAGAAAGCAAGTTGAAGAAAGGAGCTCTGGGACACTGTAATTCTCAAACCTGCAGAGTTATAAATGACAGCTATCGTCCAAAAATAGACTGAAGTAAGGCTGCCAAGAGGACTTGAAAGCGGGGCAGAATTGCAGGAAACCGATTTCAGGAGGTAGACTGGAATTGCATTGAAAGCATAGGAAAAGAGGCAGAACGTCCACAATGATGCACTTGGCCAAAAAGGGCGTATGCGTTTTTTCCTGAATATATTCAGGAAAAAACGCATACGCCCTTTTTGGCCAACCAAGCAAGCTTGCAAAGGAAATCTGCACTACAATGAAGTCTCACTTCCCCCCGGTCAAAAGGGCCATCTGAAAAAATTGTAAAATCCAGAAAGACAGGACAGGCCATGGAGAACTGGGAGCCTTGTTATGCTGATGGGCGGGATGTAAATTGCCAACAACCACTCGGGAGAAGTGTATGGTGTTTCCTGAAACATCTAAAAAACAAAGCAACAGAACCTAGGGCACTTCCACTTATGGTCCTATAGCTTAGGGAAATTAAAATCAAAAAGACACAGCCACCCCAAAGTTTGGAACGGCTCTGTTTACAAGAACCTCGTTTACAGTACAAGTTCAACATCGCAGAAAGTGAAAAATGGGTAAAGAAGTTGTGGTATTCACTTACAAAGCAATATCACTCAGCAATGAAATCTATGTCATCAGGCCCTTAGCAGCACAATGAGTGGATTCAGGTATGATGATTCTAACTGAAATAAGTCACACAGAAAAAGAAACATCATAAGATATCAGTAATACACGGAATGGAAACTTGGCTACACAGGAACTGAATTACAGAACAGAACAGGGTCTCAAATTTAGAAAACCAACTTATGCTTGCTTAAGGGTAAAGGTGAGTTGGGGTGCTGCATAAAACCAGAGATTGAAATGAGCACAGATAAAGTTCCTTAAGCCAAATATGGAATAGACAAGAGCTACTCCTTGCTCAACGAAATGGACTCAACACCCCATATTAAACGCCTAAGAATGTACCTGACTTGTAAGTATCTTAAAACCTATGGATTGCTATGTCTCCGAAAGAGAATCAAGCATGTGTACAGGGGCATAAACGCAGCAGTGATAGGATTGGAGAGGTTCGGTGAGCAAATGAAGACCCTTTGAAGTCATATTGCATGGTACCCATTCCACGGGTTTCAATTACCCAGGTTTTAGGTATTCTTCCTTCAGCTAAAACAGGCATGTGGAACCCAGAGTATGATCAACCATGTGATCGGGAGACGTGTTCAAATATGTCTCAGTTTTCCTCCCCTGGTACTCGGGTGCAACATTCCAGACACTTTACTAACACTCTCCCCACTTGGAGAGTCAGCGCCTTTAACCTCCTGTTTGGCCCAGTTTGCAATTTCTGCGGAAGATGAACAGGAATAGCGAGAACCAATGAGAGGCTAGCTGGAGGTGTCTGGACGGGCAAATTTAACTCTCATTTCCCAACAGGAAGAGGAAATAACCAAAGGCTCAGCGTGCCGTGCCGGAACCAGATTAGGGCCTGAAGCCATCCTGCGGTGTTGCGGCCAGGTCACAAGAAAGCGAGTTGAAGAAAGGAGCTCAGGGGCACTGTAATTCACAAACCTGCAGAGTTATAAATGACAGCTATCGTCCAAAAATAGACTGAAGTAAGGCTGCCAAGAGGACTTGAAAGCGGGGCAGAATTGCAGGAAACCGATTTCAGGAGGTAGACTGGAATTGCATTGAAAGCATAGGAAAAGAGGCAGAACGTCCACAATGATGCACTTGGCCAAAAAGGGCATATGCGTTTTTTCCTGAATATATTCAGGAAAAAACGCATACGCCCTTTTTGGCCAACCAAGCAAGCTTGCAAAGGAAATCTGCACTACAATGAAGTCTCACTTCCCCCCGGTCAAAAGGGCCATCTGAAAAAAGTGTAAAATCCAGAAAGGCAGGACAGGCCATGGAGAACTGGGAGCCTTGTTATGCTGATGGGCGGGATGTAAATTGCCAACAGACACTCGGGAGAAGTGTATGGTGTTTCCTGAAACATCTAAAAAACAAAGCAACAGAGCCTAGGGCACTTCCACTTATGGTCCTATAGCTTAGGGAAATTGAAATCAAAAAGACACAGCCACCCCAAAGTTTGGAACGGCTCTGTTTACAAGAACCTCGTTTACAGTACAAGTTCAACATCGCAGAAAGTGAAAAATGGATAAAGAAGTTGTGGTATTCACTTACAAAGCAATATCACTCAGCAATGAAATCTATGTCATCAGGCCCTTAGCAGCACAATGAGTGGATTCAGGTATGATGATTCTAACTGAAATAAGTCACACAGAAAAAGAAACATCATAAGATATCAGTAATACACGGAATGTAAACTTGGCTATACAGGAACTGAATTACAGAACAGAACAGGGTCTCAAATTTAGAAAACCAACTTATGCTTGCTTAAGGGTAAAGGTGAGTTGGGGTGCTGCATAAAACCAGAGATTGAAATGAGCACAGATAAAGTTCCTTAAGCCAAATATGGAATAGACAAGAGCTACTCCTTGCTCAACGAAATGGACTCAACACCCCATATTAAACGCCTAAGAATGTACCTGACTAGTAAGTATCTTAAAACCTATGGATTGCTATGTCTCCGAAAGAGAATCAAGCATGTGTACAGGGGCATAAACGCAGCAGTGATAGGATTGGAGAGGTTCGGTGAGCAAATGAAGACCCTTTGAAGTCATATTGCATGGTACCCATTCCACGGGTTTCAACTACCCAGGTTTAAGGTATTCTTCCTTCAGCTAAAACATGCATGTGGAACCTAGAGTATGATCAACCATGTGATCGGGAGACGTGTTCAAATATGTCTCAGTTTTCCTCCCCTGGTACTCGGGTGCAACATTCCAGACGCTTTACTAACACTCTCCCCACTTGGAGAGTCAGTCCCTTTAACCTCCTGTTTGGCCCAGTTTGCAATTTCTGCGGAAGATGAACAGGAATAGTGAGAACCAATGAGAGGCTAGCTGGAGGTGTCTGGACGGGCAAATTTAACTCTCATTTCCCACCAGGAAGAGGAAATAACCAAAGGCTCAGCGTGCCGTACCGGAACCAGATTAGGGCCTGAAGTCATCCTGCGGTGTTGCGGCCAGCTCAAAAGAAAGCGAGTTGAAGAAAGGAGCTCAGGGGCACTGTAATTCACAAACCTGCAGAGTTATAAATGACAGGTATCGTCCAAAAATAGACTGAAGTAAGGCTGCCAAGAGGACTTGAAATCGGGGCAGAATTGCAGGAAACCGATTTCAGGAGGTAGACTGGAATTGCATTGAAAGCATAGGAAAAGAGGCAGAACGTCCACAATGATGCACTTGGCCAAAAAGGGCGTATGCGTTTTTTCCTGAATATATTCAGGAAAAAACGCATACGCCCTTTTTGGCCAACCAAGCAAGCTTGCAAAGGAAATCTGCACTACAATGAAGTCTCACTTCCCCCCGGTCAAAAGGGCCATCTGAAAAAAGTGTAAAATCCAGAAAGGCAGGAAGGCCATGGAGAACAGGGAGCCTTGTTATGCTGATGGGCGGGATGTAAATTGCCAACAACCACTCGGGAGAAGTGTATGGTGTTTCCTGAAACATCTAAAAAACAAAGCAACAGAGCCTAGGGCACTTCCACTTATGGTCCTATAGCTTAGGGAAATTAAAATCAAAAAGACACAGCCACCCCAAAGTTTGGAACGGCTCTGTTTACAAGAACCTCGTTTACAGTACAAGTTCAACATCGCAGAAAGTGAAAAATGGATAAAGAAGTTGTGGTATGCACTTACAAAGCAATATCACTCAGCAATGAAATCTATGTCATCAGGCCCTTAGCAGCACAATGAGTGGATTCAGGTATGATGATTCTAACTGAAATAAGTC
This sequence comes from Delphinus delphis, assembly GCF_949987515.2. Lineage (NCBI taxonomy): Eukaryota > Metazoa > Chordata > Mammalia > Artiodactyla > Delphinidae > Delphinus > Delphinus delphis. The sequence goes on from NW_027192834.1 coordinate 289,939, forward strand.
ACAAGAAAAAGAAACATCATAAGATATCAGTAATACACGGAATGGAAACTTGGCTACAGAGGAACTGAATTACAGAACAGAACAGGGTCTCAAATTTAGAAAACCAACTTATGCTTGCTTAAGGGTAAAGGTGAGTTGGGGTGCTGCATAAAACCAGAGATTGAAATGAGCACAGATAAAGTTCCTTAAGCCAAATATGGAATAGACAAGAGCTACTCCTTGCTCAACGAAATGGACTCAACACCGCATATTAAACGCCTAAGAATGTACCTGACTAGTAAGTATCTTAAAACCTATGGATTGCTATGTCTCCGAAAGAGAATCAAGCATGTGTACAGGGGCATAAACGCAGCAGTGATAGGATTGGAGAGGTTCGGTGAGCAAATGAAGACCCTTTGAAGTCATATTGCATGGTACCCATTACACGGGTCTCAACTCTCCAGGTTTAAGGTATTCTTCCTTCAGCTAAAACATGCATGTGGAACCCAAGTATGATCAACCATGTGAACGGGAGACGTGTTCAAATATGTCTCAGTTTTCCTCCCCTGGTACTCGGTTGAAACATTCCAGACGCTTTACTAACACTCTCCTCACTTGGAGAGTCAGCGCCTTTAACCTCCTGTTTGGCCCAGTTTGCAATTTCTGCGGAAGATGAACAGGAATAAAAAACGCATACGCCGTTTTTGGCCAACCAAGCAAGCTTGCAAAGGAAATCTGCACTACAATGAAGTCTCACCTCCCCCCTGGTCAAAAGGGCCATCTGAAAAAAGTGTAAAATCCAGAAAGGCAGGACAGGCCATGGAGAACTGGGAGCCTTGTTATGCTGATGGGCGGGATGTAAATTGCCAACAGACACTTGGTTAAGTGTATGGTGTTTCCTGAAACATCTAAAAAACAAAGCAACAGAACCTAGGGCACTTCCACTTATGGTCCTATAGCTTAGGGAAATTAAAATCAAAAAGACACAGCCACCCCAAAGTTTGGAACGGCTCTGTTTACAAGAACCTCGTTTACAGTACAAGTTCAACATCGCAGAAAGTGAAAAATGGATAAAGAAGTTGTGGTATTTACTTACAAAGCAATATCACTCAGCAATGAAATCTGTGTCATCAGGCCCTTAGCAGCACAATGAGTGGATTCAGGTATGATGATTCTAACTGAAGTAAGTCACACAGAAAAAGAAACATCATAAGATATCAGTAATACACGGAACGTAAACTTGGCTACACAGGAACTGAATTACAGAACAGAACAGGGACTCAAATTTAGAAAACCAACTTATTCTTGCTTAAGGGTAAAGGTGAGTTGGGGTGCTGCATAAAACCAGAGATTGAAATGAGCACAGATAAAGTTCCTTAAGTCAAATATGGAATAGACAAGAGCTACTCCTTGCTCAACGAAATGGACTCAACACCGCATATTAAACGCCTAAGAATGTGCCTGACTGGTAAGTATCTTAAAACCTATGGATTGCTATGTCTCCGAAAGAGAATCAAGCATGTGTACAGGGGCATAAACGCAGCAGTGATAGGATTGGAGAGGTTCGGTGAGCAAATGAAGACCCTTTGAAGTCATATTGCATGGTACCCATTACACGGGTCTTAACTCTCCAGGTTTAAGGTATTCTTCCTTCAGCTAAAACATGCATGTGGAACCCAAGTATGATCAACCATGTGAAGGGGAGACGTGTTCAAATATGTCTCAGTTTTCCTCCCCTGGTACTCGGGTGCAACATTCCAGACGCTTTACTAACACTCTCCCCACTTGGAGAGTCAGCGCCTTTAACCTCCTGTTTGGCCCAGTTTGCAATTTCTGCGGAAGATGAACAGGAATAGCGAGAACCAATGAGAGACTAGCTGGAGGTGTCTGGATGGGCAAATTTAACTCTCATTTCCCACCAGGAAGAGGATATAACCGAAGGCTCAGCGTGCCGTGCCGGAACCAGATTAGGGCCTGAAGCCATCCTGCGGTGTTGCGGCCAGGTCACAAGAAAGCAAGTTGAAGAAAGGAGCTCAGGAGCACTGTAATTCTCAAACCTGCAGAGTTATAAATGACAGCTATCGTCCAAAAATAGACTGAAGTAAGGCTGCCAAGAGGACTTGAAAGCGGGGCAGAATTGCAAGAAACCGATTTCAGGAGGTAGACTGGAATTGCATTGAAAGCATAGGAAAAGAGGCAGAACGTCCACAATGATGCACTTGGCCAAAAAGGGCGTATGCGTTTTTTCCTGAATATATTCAGGAAAAAACGCATACGCCCTTTTTGGCCAACCAAGCAAGCTTGCAAAGGAAATCTGCACTACAATGAAGTCTCACTTCCCCCCGGTCAAAAGGGCCATCTGAAAAAAGTGTAAAATCCAGAAAGGCAGGACAGGCCATGGAGAACTGGGAGCCTTGTTATGCTGATGGGCGGGATGTAAATTGCCAACAGACACTCGGGAGAAGTGTATGGTGTTTCCTGAAACATCTAAAAAACAAAGCAACAGAGCCTAGGGCACTGCCACTTATGGTCTTATAGCTTAGGGAAATTAAAAATAAAAAAGACACAGCCACCCCAAAGTTTGGGACGCCTCTGTTTACAAGAACCTCGTTTACAGTACAAGTTCAACATCGCAGAAAGTGAAAAATGGATAAAGAAGTTGTGGTATTTACTTACAAAGCAATATCACTCAGCAATGAAATCTATGTCATCAGGCCCTTAGCATCACAATGAGTGGATTCAGGTATGATGATTCTAACTGAAATAAGTCACACAGAAAAAGAAACATCATAAGATATCAGTAATACACGGAATGTAAACTTGGCTACACAGGAACTGAATTACAGAACAGAACAGGGTCTCAAATTTAGAAAACCAACTTATGCTTGCTTAAGGGTAAAGGTGAGTTGGGGTGCTGCATAAAACCAGAGATTGAAATGAGCACAGATAAAGTTCCTTAAGTCAAATATGGAATAGACAAGAGCTACTCCTTGCTCAACGAAATGGACTCAACACCGCATATTAAACGCCTAAGAATGTACCTGACTAGTAAGTATCGTAAAACCTATGGATTGCTATGTCTCCGAAAGAGCATCAAGCATGTGTACAGGGGCATAAACGCAGCAGTGATAGGATTGGAGAGGTTCGGTGAGCAAATGAAGACCCTTTGAAGTCATATTGCATGGTACCCATTCCACGGGTCTCAACTCTCCAGGTTTAAGGTATTCTTCCTTCAGCTAAAACATGCATGTGGAACCCAAGTATGATCAACCATGTGAACGGGAGACGTGTTCAAATATGTCTCAGTTTTCCTCCCCTGGTACTCGGGTGCAACATTCCAGACGCTTTACTAACACTCTCCTCAGTTGGAGAGTCAGCGCCTTTAACCTACTGTTTGGCCCTGTTTGCAATTTCTGCGGAAGATGAACAGGAATAAAAAACGCATACGCCCTTTTTGGCCAACCAAGCAAGCTTGCAAAGGAAATCTGCACTACAATGAAGTCTCACTTCCCCCCGGTCAAAAGGGCCATCTGAAAAAAGTGTAAAATCCAGAAAGGCAGGACAGGCCATGGAGAACTGGGAGCCTTGTTATGCTGATGGTTGGGATGTAAATTGCCAACAGACACTCGGGAGAAGTGTATGGTGTTTCCTGAAACATCTAAAAAACAAAGCAACAGAACCTAGGGCACTTCCACTTATGGTCCTATAGCTTAGGGAAATTAAAATCAAAAAGACACAGCCACCCCAAAGTTTGGAACGGCTCTGTTTACAAGAACCTCGTTTACAGTACAAGTTCAACATCGCAGAAAGTGAAAAATGGATAAAGAAGTTGTGGTATTTACTTACAAAGCAATATCACTCAGCAATGAAATCTGTGTCATCAGGCCCTTAGCAGCACAATGAGTGGATTCAGGTATGATGATTCTAACTGAAGTAAGTCACACAGAAAAAGAAATATCATAAGATATCAGTAATACACGGAATGTAAACTTGGCTACACAGGAACTGAATTACAGAACAGAACAGGGTCTCAAATTTAGAAAACCAACTATGCTTGCTTAAGGGTAAAGGTGAGTTGGGGTGCTCCATAAATCCAGAGATTGAAATGAGCACAGATAAAGTTCCTTAAGTCAAATACGGAATAGACAAGAGCTACTCCTTGCTCAACGAAATGGACTCAACACCGCATATTAAACGCCTAAGAATGTGCCTGACTAGTAAGTATCTTAAAACCTATGGATTGCTATGTCTCCGAAAGAGAATCAAGCATGTGTACAGGGGCATAAATGCAGCAGTGATAGGATTGGAGAGGTTCGGTGAGCAAATGAAGACCCTTTGAAGTCATATTGCATGGTACCCATTCCACGGGTCTCAACTCTCCAGGTTTAAGGTATTCTTCCTTCAGCTAAAACATGCATGTGGAACCCAAGTATGATCAACCATGTGAACGGGAGACGTGTTCAAATATGTCTCAGTTTTCCTCCCCTGGTACTCGGGTGCAACATTCCAGACGCTTTACTAACACTCTCCCCACTTGGAGAGTCAGCGCCTTTAACCTCCTGTTTGGCCCAGTTTGCAATTTCTGCGGAAGATGAACAGGAATAGCGAGAACCAATGAGAGACTAATTGGAGGTGTCTGGACGGGCAAATTTAACTCTCATTTCCCACCAGGAAGAGGAAATAACCAAAGGCTCAGCATGCCGTGCCGGAACCAGATTAGGGCCTGAAGCCATCCTGCGGTGTTGCGGCCAGGTCACAAGAAAGCAAGTTGAAGAAAGGAGCTCAGGGGCACTGTAATTCTCAAACCTGCAGAGTTATAAATGACAGCTATCGTCCAAAAATAGACTGAAGTAAGGCTGCCAAGAGGACTTGAAAGCGGGGCAGAATTGCAGGAAATCGATTTCAGGAGGTAGACTGGAATTGCATTGAAAGCATAGGAAAAGAGGCAGAACGTCCACAATGATGCACTTGGCCAAAAAGGGCGTATGCGTTTTTTCCTGAATATATTCAGGAAAAAACGCATACGCCCTTTTTGGCCAACCAAGCAAGCTTGCAAAGGAAATCTGCACTACAATGAAGTCTCACTTCCCCCCGGTCAAAAGGGCCATCTGAAAAAAGTGTAAAATCCAGAAAGGCAGGACAGGCCATGGAGAACTGGGAGCCTTGTTATGCTGATGGGCGGGATGTAAATTGCCAACAACCACTCGGGAGAAGTGTATGGTGTTTCCTGAAACATCTAAAAAACAAAGCAACAGAACCTAGGGCACTTCCACTTATGGTCCTATAGATTAGGGAAATTAAAATCAAAAAGACACAGCCACCCCAAAGTTTGGAACGGCTCTGTTTACAAGAACCTCGTTTACAGTACAAGTTCAACATCGCAGAAAGTGAAAAATGGATAAAGAAGTTGTGGTATTCACTTACAAAGCAATATCACTCAGCAATGAAATCTGTGTCATCAGGCCCTTAGCAGCACAATGAGTGGATTCAGGTATGATGATTCTAACTGAAATAAGTCACACAGAAAAAGAAACATCATAAGATATCAGTAATACACGGAATGTAAACTTGGCTACACAGGAACTGAATTACAGAACAGAACAGGGTCTCAAATTTAGAAAACCAACTTATTCTTACTTAAGGGTAAAGGTGAGTTGGGGTGCTGCATAAAACCAGAGATTGAAATGAGCACAGATAAAGTTCCTTAAGTCAAATATGGAATAGACAAGAGCTACTCCTTGCTCAAGGAAATGGACTCAACACCCCATATTAAACGCCTAAGAATGTACCTGACTAGTAAGTATCTTAAAACCTATGGATTGCTATGTCTCCAAAAGAGAATCAAGCATGTGTACAGGGGCATAAACGCAGCAGTGATAGGATTGGAGAGGTTCGGTGAGCAAATGAAGACCCTTTGAAGTCATATTGCATGGTACCCATTCCACGGGTTTCAACTACCCAGGTTTAAGGTATTCTTCCTTCAGCTAAAACATGCATGTGGAACCTAGAGTATGATCAACCATGTGATCGGGAGACGTGTTCAAATATGTCTCAGTTTTCCTCCCCTGGTACTCGGGTGCAACATTCCAGACGCTTTACTAACACTCTCCCCACTTGGAGAGTCAGTCCCTTTAACCTCCTGTTTGGCCCAGTTTGCAATTTCTGCGGAAGATGAACTGGAATAGCGAGAACCAATGAGAGGCTAGCTGGAGGTGTCTGGTCGGGCAAATTTAACTCTCATTTCCCACCAGGAAGAGGAATTAACCAAAGGCTCAGCATGCCGCGCCGGAAACAGTTTAGGGCCTGAAGCCATCCTGCGGTGTTGCGGCCAGGTCACAAGAAAGCGAGTTGAAGAAAGGAGCTCAGGGGCACTGTAATTCACAAACCTGCAGAGTTATAAATGACAGCTATCGTCCAAAAATAGACTGAAGTAAGGCTGCCAAGAGGACTTGAAAGCGGGGCAGAATTTCAGGAAACCGATTTCAGGAGGTAGACTGGAATTGCATTGAAAGCATAGGAAAAGAGGCAGAACGTCCACAATGATGCACTTGGCCAAAAAGGGCGTATGCGTTTTTTCCTGAATATATTCAGGAAAAAACGCATACGCCCTTTTTGGCCAACCAAGCAAGCTTGCAAAGGAAATCTGCACTACAATGAAGTCTCACTTCCCCCCGGTCAAAAGGGCCATCTGAAAAAAGTGTAAAATCCAGAAAGGCAGGACAGGCCATGGAGAACTGGGAGCCTTGTTATGCTGATGGTTGGGATGTAAATTGCCAACAGACACTCGGGAGAAGTGTATGGTGTTTCCTGAAACATCTAAAAAACAAAGCAACAGAACCTAGGGCACTTCCACTTATGGTCCTATAGCTTAGGGAAATTAAAATCAAAAAGACACAGCCACCCCAAAGTTTGGAACGGCTCTGTTTACAAGAACCTCGTTTACAGTACAAGTTCAACATCGCAGAAAGTGAAAAATGGATAAAGAAGTTGTGGTATTCACTTACAAAGCAATATCACTCAGCAATGAAATCTGTGTCATCAGGCCCTTAGCAGCACAATGAGTGGATTCAGGTATGATGATTCTAACTGAAATAAGTCACACAGAAAAAGAAACATCATAAGATATCAGTAATACACGGAATGTAAACTTGGCTACACAGGAACTGAATTACAGAACAGAACAGGGTCTCAAATTTAGAAAACCAACTTATTCTTACTTAAGGGTAAAGGTGAGTTGGGGTGCTGCATAAAACCAGAGATTGAAATGAGCACAGATAAAGTTCCTTAAGCCAAATATGGAATAGACAAGAGCTACTCCTTGCTCAAGGAAATGGACTCAACACCGCATATTAAACGCCTAAGAATGTACCTGACTAGTAAGTATCTTAAAACCTATGGATTGCTATGTCTCCAAAAGAGAATCAAGCATGTGTACAGGGGCATAAACGCAGCAGTGATAGGATTGGAGAGGTTCGGTGAGCAAATGAAGACCCTTTGAAGTCATATTGCATGGTACCCATTCCACGGGTTTCAACTACCCAGGTTTAAGGTATTCTTCCTTCAGCTAAAACATGCATGTGGAACCTAGAGTATGATCAACCATGTGATCGGGAGACGTGTTCAAATATGTCTCAGTTTTCCTCCCCTGGTACTCGGGTGCAACATTCCAGACGCTTTACTAACACTCTCCCCACTTGGAGAGTCAGTCCCTTTAACCTCCTGTTTGGCCCAGTTTGCAATTTCTGCGGAAGATGAACTGGAATAGCGAGAACCAATGAGAGGCTAGCTGGAGGTGTCTGGTCGGGCAAATTTAACTCTCATTTCCCACCAGGAAGAGGAATTAACCAAAGGCTCAGCATGCCGCGCCGGAAACAGTTTAGGGCCTGAAGCCATCCTGCGGTGTTGCGGCCAGGTCACAAGAAAGCGAGTTGAAGAAAGGAGCTCAGGGGCACTGTAATTCACAAACCTGCAGAGTTATAAATGACAGCTATCGTCCAAAAATAGACTGAAGTAAGGCTGCCAAGAGGACTTGAAAGCGGGGCAGAATTGCAGGAAACCGATTTCAGGAGGTAGACTGGAATTGCATTGAAAGCATAGGAAAAGAGGCAGAACGTCCACAATGATGCACTTGGCCAAAAAGGGCGTATGCGTTTTTTCCTGAATATATTCAGGAAAAAACGCATACGCCCTTTTTGGCCAACCAAGCAAGCTTGCAAAGGAAATCTGCACTACAATGAAGTCTCACTTCCCCCCGGTCAAAAGGGCCATCTGAAAAAAGTGTAAAATCCAGAAAGGCAGGACAGGCCATGGAGAACTGGGAGCCTTGTTATGCTGATGGGCGGGATGTAAATTGCCAACAACCACTCGGGAGAAGTGTATGGTGTTTCCTGAAACATCTAAAAAACAAAGCAACAGAACCTAGGGCACTGCCACTTATGGTCCTATAGCTTAGGGAAATTAAAATCAAAAACACACAGCCACCCCAAAGTTTGGAACGGCTCTGTTTACAAGAACCTCGTTTACAGTACAAGTTCAACATCGCAGAAAGTGAAAAATGGATAAAGAAGTTGTGGTATTTACTTACAAAGCAATATCACTCAGCAATGAAATCTGTGTCATCAGGCCCTTAGCAGCACAATGAGTGGATTCAGGTATGATGATTCTAACTGAAGTAAGTCACACAGAAAAAGAAACATCATAAGATATCAGTAATACACGGAATGTAAACTTGGCTACACAGGAACTGAATTACAGAACAGAACAGGGTCTCAAATTTAGAAAACCAACTTATGCTTGCTTAAGGGGAAAGGTGAGTTGGGGTGCTGCATAAAACCAGAGATTGAAATGAGCACAGATAAAGTTCCTTAAGTCAAATATGGAATAGACAAGAGCTACTCCTTGCTCAACGAAATGGACCCAACACCGCATATTAAGCGCCTAAGAATGTACCTGACTAGTAAGTATCTTAAAACCTATGGATTGCTATGTCTCCGAAAGAGAATCAAGCATGTGTACAGGGGCATAAACGCAGCAGTGATAGGATTGGAGAGGTTCGGTGAGCAAATGAAGACCCTTTGAAGTCATATTGCATGGTACCCATTACACGGGTCTTAACTCTCCAGGTTTAAGGTATTCTTCCTTCAGCTAAAACATGCATGTGGAACCCAAGTATGATCAACCATGTGAACGGGAGACGTGTTCAAATATGTCTCAGTTTTCCTCCCCTGGTACTCGGGTGCAACATTCCAGACGCTTTACTAACACTCTCCCCACTTGGAGAGTCAGCGCCTTTAACCTCCTGTTTGGCCCAGTTTGCAATTTCTGCGGAAGATGAACAGGAATAGCGAGAACCAATGAGAGACTAGCTGGAGGTGTCTGGACGGGCAAATTTAACTCTCATTTCCCACCAGGAAGAGGAAATAACCAAAGGCTCAGCGTGCCGTGCCGGAACCAGATTAGGGCCTGAAGCCATCCTGCGGTGTTGCGGCCAGCTCAAAAGAAAGCAAGTTGAAGAAAGGAGCTCAGGGGCACTGTAATTCACAAACCTGCAGAATTATAAATGACAGCTATCGTCCAAAAATAGACTGAAGTAAGGCTGCCAAGAGGACTTGAAAGCGGGGCAGAATTGCAGGAAACCGATTTCAGGAGGTAGACTGGAATTGCATTGAAAGCATAGGAAAAGAGGCAGAACGTCCACAATGATGCACTTGGCCAAAAAGGGCGTATGCGTTTTTTCCTGAATATATTCAGGAAAAAACGCATACGCCCTTTTTGGCCAACCAAGCAAGCTTGCAAAGGAAATCTGCACTACAATGAAGTCTCACTTCCCCCCGGTCAAAAGGGCCATCTGAAAAAAGTGTAAAATCCAGAAAGGCAGGACAGGCCATGGAGAACTGGGAGCCTTGTTATGCTGATGGGCGGGATGTAAATTGCCAACAACCACTCGGGAGAAGTGTATGGTGTTTCCTGAAACATCTAAAAAACAAAGCAACAGAACCTAGGGCACTTCCACTTATGGTCCTATAGCTTAGGGAAATTAAAATCAAAAACACACAGCCACCCCAAAGTTTGGAACGGCTCTGT